>NW_015505670.1:476076-484646 GCF_001515645.1 Sinocyclocheilus grahami
ATTCAGACATAATGTAACTAAAATTAAAATAAATAACAAATGCAAATAATACAAATCAAATGACAGTAGTTTATCAGTAATCCTAAAAAATAACACTGCCAAACACATGTGCTAAAAAACAACAATTTACTGACACATAGTAAGAAATGGTTATAAAAACTGAAACAGAAGCGAAACAAGTAGTAGGAAAGAGGAGAAATAAAAAGCAATACTTATTAAAACTAATGAAAGTACTATACAAGTATAAGTATTTAGTACAATAAGAGGGTTCTGCCAGAAAAAGACAAGACCCGCAAATCCGTGACCACAGAACAGCAGAATATGAACGCAATGCACAAAGTCTCTCGTTAAGCGTTTTCCTCCTGTAGAAAAACATAAACACTTAACATGGCTTAATGTATTAAGATACATTAAGTTCAATTAAAAAATCGAATTCGATATATAGTTATTTAATGTACTACAAGGCAAACAGATGGCTATGAACACAATGCGCAAACTTTCACTTGTCCTCCCATACAGCAAAACGCTTAATGTGGCATAATAACGGACTATGATAAAGACAATACAGTAGCCTATATGTCTTGTTGTTGACTCAAAGTATATACAGAACAGCAATTATGAACATGCATTTTGAAATGCATTAAGTGATTTTAAAAGGATCAACTCCGTACAGGCAAGCAGACGAGCCCAGAACGCAATGCGTTAAATTGCACGTTAAACATTTTCCTCCTATAGAAAATCATTATAAATAAAACACGTAATGTAGCTTAATGGACAAAGACAATGATATAAAAGAGCTGTAGACAGTTTATTCTATATGGAAAAACGCTTAACACGAAACTATGCGTGTTGCGTTTATTCTGGGCTCACCTGCTTGCCTGTACATTAGTTATGTAGGCTATATTTTAATAATGAAGAGCATTGCGTTTGGTCTTTATCATCTTAGTCCATTATGCCACATTATGCCACGTTTTGCGGTATGGGAGGAAAATACTATATACATATTCATTATAATAATAAACTGTATATTTAATTTGATATTTTAATAGCATCTTAATACATTACACCATGTTAAGTGTTTATGTTTTTCTACAGGAGGAAAATGCTTAACGAGAGACTTTGTGCATTGCATTCATATTCTGCTGTTCTGTAGCCACGGATTTGCGAGTCTTGTCTTTTTCTTGCAGGACCCTGTATGTTATAGTACTAAATTAGTTTTAATAGTTTAATCACCACCAGTGTCTTGTCTCCATTGGCAACACACACACGATTTGTGTCGATTGCAAGTGATGTTGCAGGTATCGGAGAGTGCAAGTGGCTTTGTAATTTAGTTTATTTTTTCTTGTCTTCACCACCTGGCTTCTGTTGTACAATGTTGAGAGATTCAAGCAAAAAGTAATAAAAAATAGAACAAAATAAAAACAAAGACTGCAAGTGACGTCGCTAGCGGAAGCAAGTCTGAGAGTGCAAGTGTCTGAGAGTGCAAGTGCAAGGCTGCAGCCAGACCCTTCTCCTTATTTCACTCCTCCCCTCACTGCAGCCGCCTCTACTCTCGCCTACATTTCAGGCAAGGCGAGGCGCATCTCAAACAAGCCTATTCATTCAAAAGGCTGATTCATTCAGAGACGAGGCGTCTGTATTTATGAATGGGTTACTGAATCATTGACTCACTTGATTCGTTCAAGTACGTGGGTTCATTCAGTATCGAAACACCGCTGTGTGTTGCTGGGAAACACAACAGTTCTGCTGTGGCTTTGATTGAAACTTCGTCAGCAAACTTGAGCAAAAACAGTCAATACTGTATTACAAATTGCGAACATTGTGTCTGCTTCACGCACAATGACGAACATCCACGCCTACGAAATGTTTACATGCGGATGTGAGCGTAATGTGCCGTCAAAACAGACCGGCTCGTGAGATGAGGTGTATTCGATTTGAACCGATCGGCATATGACATCAAAGTACCGCGAGAGCGATTCGAAAGCATGCACAGCCATCTGCTCTCTGTAGCTCTCGCGGTGCTTTGATATCATACAGCGATCGGTCTGCACGGCGCTGCTTCCAAGTCGAGCCAAGAGAGGGACTTTGGTCGGACACACTTATGGTGTCACTCCAGTCAATGAGCTTGCAATTTATCTCTCTCCGCCCCAACTACACTACATGAATCATGAAAATGATTAGCTATTTAAAAAAAAATTCAAAACAGTAAAATTTCACACACACACACACACACACATTTCACAGAAGTAATGGTTTTTATACTGTACAAACTGTATTTTCTATCCCCTTACCCTAACCCTACCCCTCACACAAAACCTTCTGCTATTTTAGATTTTCAAAAAATTCAAAACATCATTCTGTATGATTAATAAGCCTGTTTTCTCATGGGGACCAAAAATGTCTCCACAAGGACAAGGATTTTGAATATTGCCATCTTTGTGGTGACATTTTGTCCCCATAACGTAGGGTATACCTGAACCACACACACAAATGGGGTGGGACTTTGCAACTTTATTAACTTTATTTTATAGAATGCTCAAAATAATTTTTAATCATTGTTTACAGTCCCCCTGCAGTACCTCCATGGCCCTCTGGGGGATTGTCGCACGGGTTGAAAACTGGCAACACACAAATTAACCTGGAAGAGCACTTGATTGTTCTACTATTGACAGTATTACACAACATTTACATTACACAACTGTATAATACACACAATATCGCTTTATTATCTCAAAGCAATCCTCATTAATAAAAAGACAGTGAGGCCAAACAAAGATACAGGTGGATCTCAATAAATTAGAATGTCGTGGAAAAGTTCATTTATTTCAGTAATTCAACTCAAATTGTGAAACTCGTGTATTAAATAAATTCAATGCACTCAGACTGAAGTAGTTTAAGTCTTTGGTTATTTTAATTGTGATGATTTTGGCTCACATTTAACAAAAACCCACCAATTCACTATCTCAACAAATTAGAATATGGTGACATGCCAATCAGCTAATCAACTCAAAACACCTGCAAAGGTTTCCTGAGCTTTCAAAATGGTCTCTCAGTTTGGTTCACTAGGCTACACAATCATGGGGAAGACTGCTGATCTGACAGTTGTCCAGAAGACAATCATTGACACCCTTCACAAGGAGGGTAAGCCACAAACATTCATTGCCAAAGAAGCTGGCTGTTCACAGAGTGCTGTATCCAAGCATGTTAACAGAAAGTTGAGTGGAAGGAAAAAGTGTGGAAGAAAAAGAGGCACAACCAAAGAAACACACAGCGTCTCCCTGACATGCTGCTTCAACACTTAACTGCGGTTACTGAAACCACGCCTTCTTTCTTTGCGTGAACATTTGGGTGGCATTAAGCAAATATTTCCACATAGTGAGGTAGATATGTGGGGGCGTGTTAGAATGAGCCGTTTTAGGGAGGCGTGGCAGAGTCTTAACTTTGATAAAGAATATCTCTTTGGTTTTGAGACTTTAGTCTTTGCAACTTCAGGGATCTTATCTATGCACAATCAGCTTGTAACACTCCAAAGAGAAAGGTAAACTTGAAATCGCATCATATGACCCCTTTAATACACAAGTTTCACAATTTGAGTTGAATTACTGAAATAAATGAACTTTTCCATGACATTCTAATTTATTGAGATGCACCTGTATATCAGTCACTATCAAATGGATATTCTTCATTGACATCAAGGTTGCCATATTTCTCTTTAGAGCCTCATTAATTTTAGTATTTTACTCAGTATTCATCACAATAGCTTTCATAATTGTTATCATCAGATTTGTCTACCACACTTTTAATCTCCATAAATTTGCATTGACGTAGTCCTCTTCAGAGTCATCCATGTCAACACTGACATAGTCCTCTTCAGAGTCATCATGATACATGTTTTTATTATTAAATTCTACATTTTCATAATCAGCCTCATCATCCTCTTCATTTTTCTTGTCATGGGATGCACCTGAATATGTATTAGCTGCAGCTAGTAACATTGCATAGAGATGAAGGGCAAATTTATTAAAGGAAGTTGTTAATACACATAGTGTTGATGGAAAATAAAATGTTAAAACTTAAAAGATATAATCTGATGTTTTCATGAAATGCAGAGTTACCGTTTCTAAAGGAGAACTTAAAGAGAGTTTCCTTATTCCTTTGCTTTTGTCTTCTCTTCAGCAGGAGGATGATTATGAGGACAGACAATAAGAGCAGTACAGCTGACACTGCAGCACCAATGACAGGAAGCAGGGAGGCTGAGAGAGACATAAGGGTTTGAGTTCAACTTTCATTAACAGCAATCCAGCTTGTTTTTACTGTTACACATCAGTACCTGTGATAGTGATGAGCAGCAGTTCAGAGGCAGATGAACGGAAGGAGCGTGAGGAGAAACTGACTTCATGAACACAACTGTAGTTTCCCTCATTTGAATATTCTGCCTCAGGAAAGAAGAAGGAGGCAGAGTGATTGACAGCTGACTCAGTCCTGATGATATCTGATTCCCTGAACAAGTGAAAAGAGCCTCCAGGAAACTGAGATTCAGTGGAACAGATGATAGTGAAACTGTGGCCCCTGGTGATCACTGGCCACTGAGGTCCCTCGTCAAACCATCCAACAGGCGCACTGTGGGAAATGCTTGGCTGCTGCAAGTTCACTAAAGAACAAGAAGAATGCATTTATATGATTACAGAAACTCAAACAATAAAGCTAACTAAAAAATAAAATAAAATAAAAATGAACTTCATGAACTGCATCTTTTCATGATCAAAAATACAGATTGAATTCACTTCTATGCAACTAATGCATGTAATCTATGATGCAGGCAATGACACTAAACTGAACACACTCACCCACAGTGATGTTAACACTGTTACTCCAAGGTGACTTGATAGTGTTGTTTTGGTAGGAGTAATGACAGCTGTAGATGCCCTGATGTGAGACGTCTACATTAACAAGGTTGAAAGTCACACTAGATTCATGTTTCTGGAAGGATATAGATGGTCCGTTTCTGAAGAGCTGGAATTCAGCATTAACATTGCATCTTGGTTTTGGTGTTGTGCATCTGAACTGGATATTTTCTCCAGAAGAAACAACTGCATGTCTGGAGGTCAAAGTAAGGGTCGGCATCTGCAGGTCGCCTGCAAAAGAAAAATTTAATTATTTAAAAATGTTGAAAAATTATGAAAAACATTAATCTTAATGTAATTTCTGTTGCTCATTTCCCCCAAAATAATGTGTGAAGGTGCTTAAGATTTGACTTACCAGAACAAACAACACCAGCATCTTCACCATGATTACAGTTATTATTTGTTAGTCCACTGTGTGAACATTGTGTGAGGGTTCCTTCACTTCCTGAGCATTCAACATCATCCAGCCAGATTGACCCACTGCCTTGACCAAAAGCAGCACTATGAGGTGCACTGATGGCTGATCCACACTGTAACTGTCTGCACACCACAGCAGCATCATTCATGTCCCAGTTATCATCACACACGGTTCCCCACTGGCCATTATAACGGATCTCCACTCTTCCAGAGCAGTCACTATTACCATTGACCAGTCTGATACTATAATCTCCTAAAAAACATTATGATATAACAAGTATTGTAACATTTAAGACTAGGCAAAACAGTCATTCATATCATGTAACTAGAAAAAGAGTTGAATAAGAGTGACTAAACAGTCTGTTACTTACCAGCTGCATAAGTTAGAGCACTGGCTGTTGAGATGAAAAACGTGACATTTAAAAACATTGCGGATTAACAACTACACATAATGGCTGACATTTCATAGATTAGGATTCAAATAAAAAACGTTTTTTAGGGAAAAATAATACACAGGTCAAAACAGAATCAAAATAGAACACATGCTTAGGCCAGAAACATACTTTAGGCCTACATACTCAAACGCAGCCGAGAGCGATTGCTTTCGGTTATTATAGCTTCTAGCGACACAAGATCGACTTCGTGTGTCACTGCATTGTAAAATGTGTCTAGAACTAATATAAGAAGTTATAACTAATATAAATAAGTATTATAATATACATATGATTATAGTATATTAATATTATAATTAATAATAATAATTAATATAATCAATATAGTAAAGAGCTTTGGGTGTACAGTAGTAGGCCTAGCCTATCCGGTTGTTAAGTCGTGACGTAACCACTCTATATCCGGGTCCAAAGTCCGGGTCCTCTACCTACTGCGTTCGCTCGCTTTTTTATTTACCATGCCGCAGTGCTGTGTCCAGTGTTGTTTGAATAGATATTATACTACGGGGCTGTTGAATGCTTGAATCTGATTGGCTGACGAACTTTCTAAAGCGTGCAGTTATTGTGCATTCAAGTCCTCCTGTGGGACGTTCGTATTTACGAGTTGACAAGTTGTAATTACGACGTCAGGTGCATTCAAGTCACTTTGGTAGGAACAAGACGGAGATTTAACTTTTCTACATAAAATTCAACGATTTTTTAAAAACTCTACATCTACAAACCGATGATTAAAGAATGTGCATGTGCATCGTGTTTTTGCTTTTTTCTGTTTTTATGCAATTTATGAATGTGATGTAAACTGAATAATTATATATTCTATGGTCCGCGACGTCACCCGTAGGTTTCTAAAGAGTGTTTATGAAGGAAACACAACTGATGCTTCATATATGGAGGGAAGGTCCGTAAATCCCCTTTATAAATCCCCTGAACACATGGTTTGGAATTTGAAGAGAAGAGAGCGGAGCCTAAAGTGGGCGGAGCCGGCCGTCGCCATCTTGGTAGCGTGTCACCGCGCGTCACTCCCGGATAATCGAAAATGGGCAAAAAGGCGGGAGCTGGTTGCTGAAGCCACGCCCACCTAGCTTGATGGCGGTGACAGCAGTGGCAATCCACCTGTCACTCAAGTGGCCACGCCCTTAATTATGCAGCACTTTAAGGCTTAATATAATTTAAACGGATGAGTTATAAAAAAATTCACCCTCCTCACAGTTGTCATGAAGGGCAAAATTAGCTATATAGACCAAAATAATTTTTTGAACCAGGCTGTAAACATGTTTTTTTCTGCTGTAAAGTTGGCCATTTTAACATGGGGTGTCTATGGGATTGACTCCCTGTTGCAGCCAGCCTCTAGCGGACAGTTGACGAATTACAGTTTAAGTCACTTTCTTGTTGGCTTCACGAGAGAGAGAGCGGGAGGTTGCAGCTTGGTCTGCATCCGATATGTGCGTTCACGCCATATCGTAATTACCGTGATTATGAGATACCTTCCTTATGAGATAACTTGTAAAAAGCTTTCACGTCCTCGTAGAACTCGGAATTACAACTTGGGAACTGAGATTTTTTTAAGAGCTACAACTTGTACCACCCAACCACCTCAGATTTATTAAGGACTGTTTAGGCATTGATAGTGCCGTAGAGTCCAAGGGTCTGAACAGCTCCAAGCAGAACGTCACATGTTCTCATCTCAGAATTACATTAATTAGACATGGCGTGAATGCAGCATGTTTTCTCACTGACACACCCCCAATTCGGAAACTCAGGGCATATGCTGCGTTCAAGCCATATCGTAATTACCCTAATTTCAAGATGACAGCACGTCACGTCACGCTCTACTCGGAGCTGTTCACGTCCTTGGACTCGGAATTATGCTTTTCTATGTCAACACTATCAACGCCTACACAGAGCCTGCGGTGGTCAGGTGGTACAGTGGTCACGTGGTACAAGTCGTAGCTCTCAGAAAACTCCCAGTTCACAAGTTGTAATTACGAGTTCTACGAGTACGTGAACGCTTTTTACAAGTTGGAATCTCGTAATTACGGGAATATGGCGTGAACGCACCTTTAAATAAAATTTCGAGTTTCCCACTAGTAATAACGACTTTGTGGTGACGTCCATGTGCGTTGAACTCATATCTAATATCTGACATGACTTGAATGCACCATTATTTTCAGGGAAACATATAGTTCCAGCAGCATGTCCATGTCACTTCGCCAAACTATTTCAGTTATTTCAAAAGTTCTTACAGCCTACAAAAGCAAACAAAAACAAAACCCACAATGACAAGGACCTAGCAAATAAATATAGAAAACAATATACCCCCCCCCCCTCCCAGATGATTTCAATGTTTTGCCACAAAATTACAGCTATACACGGAAAGCACATATACTCACTTTCTCCCGCTCCCTCTTCCTTAAACGGACACACATACAGTGAGACACGGCTCGCACACACGGAAACACACAGAAACGTGCTGTCAGCGCTGCTCTGACGATTTCAGTAAAATAGTATAGCAACTTAAAAGGTACATGACATTTCTCACTAGCAAGGTAATAACAGCGCTGTTGTTGGAGCAGATTAATTTACAGTTTCGCTATTAGTAGAGACGCTGCTGCCGAACACTGCTGAGAGACGCACAGATCTAATTCACACACGCTTAATCTCTCTCTCTCTCTCTCTCTCTCTCTCTCTCGCGCTCTCTCTCTAATAACTGCATTAGACTGCATTAATAACTATTTTAGCCTACATATCAATGACTCAAGCCTCTGTTACTAGCTCTAAAATGACATTTTGGAATTTGCAA
>NW_015505670.1:484694-532325 GCF_001515645.1 Sinocyclocheilus grahami
TATATCTACCCCACACACGTATCCTCTCTCTCTCTCTCTCTCTCTCTCTCTCTCTCTCTCTCTCTCTCTCTCTCTCTCTCTCTCATAACTGCATTAATAACTGCATTAGTCTGCCATCAAGGGCTCAAGCCTCCATTACTTGGTCTAAAAGACGTTTTGGATTTAGCAACGCAGACATTGAACGAGATGCGTAAGAAATTAATCCTACACACAAGAGCGTTTTAAGGACAAAAACCGGACGAATGTCTTGAAATACATCATCTGAAAAATGTCTTGAGGTGTGGTAACCGTAAATTCATATGCTATATGAATAAATGAAGCAAATAGTGCTTTATGTAAGGAATAATTGACAACGGGCCCTTGAATTACTAGAAACTAATGCACAACTGAGGTGTACCGCTTTGCGTCGTGGCAGCATCCCCAAATATTCACTATAGGCTAACTGTAAAAGCCACCGTCCTTCCGATGAGACAATAAACCGAGGTTCTGACTCTCTGTGGTCATTAAAACCCCCATGGCAGTTCTTGTATAGGGTAGGGGTGTAACCCCAATGCCTTGGCCAAATTCGCCACTGGCTTTTGTAAGTCATGGCCTCAAAGTCTCCATCCACTCAATTGGCTCTATCACTCTTTCTCCTCTCCACCTATTCATAGTTTTCACGTGACATCACACCCCAGGAATGCCCACTTGGAGGGCAAAACAAGACTTTCTTCTACTGACCGCCTGTTATTTTTACAAGGTTTGTTTTAAGTACTAATGTATTAGGACAGTGATATTAAAAGGCAAAAATCAGTATACACCTTATTGATGATGCATTATTTGTACAGGCAAGCAGATTAATCCAGAATATAAACGCAATGTGCAAAGTTTCACATTAAGTGTTTTCCCATAGAAAACCATTTTAAAGAAAACACTTAACTATTTAGAAATCACCATGTAATTTCTGCAAATGTTATTGTGCAAGTGTATTTTTGTAGTTCATTATTTTTATATTATTCATTCATATCTGAGATGTGGCAGTGGAACTTTGAAGAACGCTTGAAATTGCAAAACAATCCTGCACCCTTTCATGCCTTTTTATATAGTACACACAAACAGTATTAATTGTGTGTATGAATACCCAAAATGCACTGAGGGTCGTGGGTGAATTCCCGTGTCTCGCCAGAAGATGGCGCCCGCAGCTGAATCACCCATCCATCCATTTCCAATCTGCTGGTCTAGTGTGGGTACAGTGCAATATAATACAGGTAATATATAATACAGACTTTCAATTCTTTCCGAACACAACAAACTCACGGCTACGTTCACACTGTCAGGTTTTGGATTGACAACCGCATGTACTTCCAAGTGTGAGGTGAAATGTCCTGATCACACAGCAGCTTACATCAGAGTCTCGAATATTGTCTGTATTAATGTGCAACTAATCCCGCATTCTAATGGTGACTATCACCTGTAACCACGACTAAAGTAAATATTAAAGATGGCGACGTCCAAAACGGCAAAGCCTTATCACAGTTGGTAAGACAAATGTTCAGTTGAGGCACGATTTCCTCTGTCAAATCTTGCAGTTTTTATACCTCAGTAGGGTGGGCGGCGGAGCATTTGAGGCGCAGACCACAAAACTGATGGGAGCAGCTCCGATGGAGGACAGTGACTGAATTTAAAACTTCAGATGACACACAGCTCCTATCTCCATCTCTGTAAGAGTGTTGCCAACTTAGCAATTATGTTTCTAGATTTAGCAACTTTTCAGACTACCCTAATATTTTATTTAAAAAACACCTAGCATCAAATTTAGCAATTTTTAAAATTTGTCAACTTCTAGCAACTTTGGAAAAATGACTGAAATGATAAAAAAAGGCCATGTATTTCCCTTCTAAATTATAGAAGAACATTCTAACCAGCCAAGCAGCACATCAGCCTAGAGAGAGCTGGAGAAAGGTACCTAGCAATACACACATTGTTCATTTATATGATAGACCTTGTTATTAGCTTGTACCTATAATTGTTGATCAGTTAGATACACTGTAAGAAAAAAAGGGTAGAAAAACAGAAAAGATACTGATAATTTTCTGCCAGAAAATTATCATTAAGTTTACAGACATTTTCTGTAACCCTAAAACTCAAAATGCAATGCACAATTTAAAATACAGGCAAAACACCTGTGAAAAATCAGGAAATTTCTTCATATTTATTGTGCCATATTTTTATAGCCTTTTTTTTTTAGAGTGTAGCATACTAACTACCAATGCACTACTTAAAACTATTAACTATTAACTAAAAAAATGTTGAGAATGTTTACTAGTTAATAAGAAAATATAAAAAATGTTACTGTTCAATAATAAAAATAAATAAAATTATGTAAAAAAAAAATAAAATCCAATCATAAAAATGTGTTACTTTTACAAATAATTTATGTTTATATTATTTTACAAAATAATGTATATTAACATATTTCAAATAATATTTTCACTGAGACTGAGCATTTATGAGATTTGAGTAAATCTCATTGTTATTCTTTACAATGATTCAGTTTTGCATCATGGTTACGTAACAATGTAACTGCGAAATGCCATCACAATGTTATTAAGCAACTTTTAGCAACAAATTGGCCTGTCTTTAGCAACTTCCACCCAAAATTAATTCGTAACACTGCTCTGTAAAATTGCCAAAACCACACATGAAAACCCGCAACCCACGGAGCCCCTGACTAGTTGTCCCATTCACACACACTGAAAAAGTAATAACTTGTAAGATTTACTTGAAAAAAATCCTCGTAACAATTTGCACTAACACATTTTAAGTAAATTTTACTGCTCTAATATCAAGTACAACTTACTTACTACTATCAAGTAAAATCTACTTACTACTGAACTTAACATTCATGAAGAAATTAAATCTAATTGCACTCTAATTATGTAAATATTAATTTAGTTGTGTTTATTTAAAATGATTAAGTAAAGTTTATTTATTATTTTATAATAATGCCTTGCATTTATCAAAAATATTTAGTAAATCTTACCATTTACTGAAGTAAACAAGTAGATTTTATTATATATCTTTTGTTTGAGATTTCCATTTACTTAGTTTTATGAATATATATTACTCCCTATGATTATGATCATTGCCATTTTTTTATTAATATAACCACATAAACTGTATTAATTTTGTCTATACCAGGGGTTCTCAACTCTGGCCCTCGAGGTCCACTTTCCTGCAGAGTTTAGCTGTAACCCTAATCAAACACACCTGAACAAGCTCATCAAGGTCTTCAGGATTACTAGAGAGCTACAGGCGGTGAGTTTGATCAAGGCTGTTGAAGGGTTGAAAACCTCTGGTCTATACCTTTATCACAAATCACACAACTAAAATACAATTAAACAGTTTATTTTTCCAACATAAAAAAGTGAATCAGTCACATTCACATGACCTACTAAAGTCTGGACACACGTTTTTAAAGATGCATTCAGTAAAAAAAGTGTTATGACTGACAAAACATGCATACCTCCACTGAATGGTAATATTTGGTCTATTGAAAATATAAAAAATAAAGTATGACTGAATGCTACTTTAAGTGACTGCTGTTCTGTAATACAATTCAATCTCCATTACCAACATGAACTGCATTTGCTGCACCATACACAGTTTCAACTCCAGGAGGTATAAAATATAGAAAAAAATGACTTAACAAACAGAACAAGATAAGGGTTTAACCTGACACAGCTAGGTAGTATTGATATAACCAAAACTGCATCTAACATGAAAACCATCAGTCTATCTTCCTCCCCACACCTCAAGTTTCCACTGTATTGGCTCGTCGTAAGAGTTATGTCACCCTGTAAATGAACAGACACAATTTGTGATATTAAAACAATGATCTAAAACATTTAACCACAATTTTATATTATGCAGTGACGAATAGGTAAAAATAACAACAATAATGTTATATCATGCAAATCTATGCATTGATATATACTTGCCTGAATATGAGAACTAGACCAATCACTCCTTCTGTATGGTCCTCAATTTATACTCTGGCTTATTCTGCAGTGAATCCAAAGCCTTCCTTTTGATAGAAACGTGTTCATAAGACTTTGCTTTTTAACCAACAAATTACAGATTGTTTGACCAAAAGAAAAGATTTAACTGACAAGACTGGACTCGCATGAGAGACTTTACACTTAAATGTTCAATTAAGTTGAATGCCATCATAAAGAAATAAAGAAGCACTTTTACTAACCACTTTCTATTCACACTTTTCAAAATTAGTCCTATAAAATAATGCTGGCAACAGGTGCACAGGTGCTAGGTAGTATGTTAGCTTAGCATAGTGACAAAGCACGACAATTTATGAGATTAATACAATGTTATTGCTCTAAACTCACTCTATAAAAAAATGATATGTGTATTGTGCTAGACTAACTGAGACTTGTTACTGTTGCCCTCCTATTGGTCTGAATTGCTTGCTCTTCTCATTTGTAAGTCGCTTTGGATAAAAGCGTCTGCTAAATGATTAAATGTAAAATATGTCAGCTATTATGTCATTCAAGTGTTTGAAATAACAGAAACTAACCTTTTGCTATACTGCGCGATTGTTTTATATTAGTAACGTTAGCTAGCTAGCAGTTATAACATTGAATAACATCCAGTAATTTCCAATCGTGCTCAAGTTTTTACTTGAAAAACAGTGCTTTGTGAATCTCTAAACTATCGAAAACATTTTCACTGAAATATCACTGTGACCGCACGCAAGTTAACTTCCAGGTTATGTGAAAAAATGAAGGTTAATGTATAGTGTGTCAAGTAAACAAGAATAAAACTATCGATATGCACACGGACCAATGTATTACAAATCAGAAATCGAAAACAGAAAGACAAACTTACCTTAAACACGAGAAAATCCAGCCATGCATCACCAGCCATGCATCACCGTCCCTCTCGGATCCGTAGTAGAATGTCTTGTCCAAACACGCATGCGTGGATTGAAGTGCTATACTTTTAGATTAAAATGTACTATGTATATTATATACATATTACTATGTATATATGTAATGTATATTACTATGTATATTATAATGTAATATTTCTATGTACATTTTAAAATAGTTGTTCTCCTTGATTTTTAATATTATAAGTAGAACTTATGATGGTTAATTTAATATATTTTACAACACCACAGTTGTGAGTCCTGAAAATGTAGGGGTGTGAGTTCAAAAATAGTATGCGTTTGTCAATCCCATAAATAACCGAAATGTGTGTGAATGCAACCATAATATTACTCAAATACCGGACTGACAACCATATTCTGCTGCTGTGTGAATGTGTCCAATGTTTGTTCTAAAATTTGTTCAAAATAACAGACATGTTTCTAGCTTATCTGTCCTCCAGCTGGATAGATAAACTAGAAAAAAAAATCGGAGTCTGTGCCCATCATTACACTTAATTTCTGTGAAATCTGCCAACTTGACTGACCAAAACCTAAGAAAGGAACTATAGCAACAGTATGCCACTCTGGAATTTTTCTGTGTAGTAACGGACAGTAAAACAACAACAACAAAACATTTTATCCTACTGACAAATTTATGAGAATGTTGTCTATGTAGATAGACACTATGTATTGTGTACTGTAGCAGACTATGACAGTTGCAGGGAACTGTTATATGGCCTGTGGCCGGATGTAGCCTAGTTCTTTGACATAGTTCTTCATACCCTTCACGATCCCTAATTTTTTTTAAAAAGCTCCATTATATGTGAGCCACATTTAATCATTTTAGTCATCATTTAGATCATTTTCATTTTCAGAGCAGTGAAAATCATATCAAGGCAGCTCAAATATCCCTGAAGGATAATTAGACTGTGTCTAAGTTAAAGTTAACATAAAACATTACAAAAAAGCCACTAGTTTCAGTTCAGTTTTGGAAAGAGCAAATGATAAAAGCTCTGAAACTAAACCTGAGAGATGACCAATAAACCTATTATTCAGTAGTGTAGTAAAGATATGGCACCACCACCACACAGTTCATAAACATTAACAATACAGTTTTAAGCATGAAATATTATTGTAGACATACAAATATTTCAACATTAAATGATAATCTTTAAACTGCATCTGTAATTAAAATAGGAACTGCAAAGTGAGAAGAGAAAGTCTTGGCATTGTGATCCTTGCTTTGTTTCCAAATGCACTTAAGATGTTTAGATCTGCGCCTTTCAACACATACAAAACCAAAACTGCAAAACACACTCATTCACTTCCCCTTTTAACTGTTTTAAAAATGCATTTAGACAATACAATGAAACATCCCTTTTTTACCCAGCCTCTTTCCAAAAATGTCTTTTCACCAGTTTTGCCTGAATTGCATTCCAAAGAGACATTCTCAATGAGATGACAATCTCAAGCAGTATCCAGTCCTTTTACTTAAGATTACCTAGACTTCTTGAACTCACTCATCACTCACTATTTCTTATAAGATTATAAATTAGCTAAGCTATTAATTAGGTTCCTAATTTTAAAACACAAAAGCACACAAAAGCAAAATTACAAGGATAGCAAAACATTCCTAGAGGTATTTACTTAATGGCTCATAAGAAAATCTGATGGTGCTTTTGTGAGAAATAAAACTTTCACTCTGCACAGTTATTATGAGTTCAGTCCATCTCTCTGTCAAGATCTGTCCTTCAATCTATTTTTCATTAAACTAAGATTGTATCCTTATACAAGGTAATTTACACCACAAATTACTGTTTTAATATGTGAATAAAACAAATTGTTTTATTGTTATGATTTTTTTAAACTGATAATATTTTTGTGTGCACAATTGTGTTGATAGCTAGTCTTATTTTACTGAACTGTGAACAAACATTCAAGCTGCCCTTGCCCATTAACTCTTTCCCTGTCAGTGTTTTTAAAAAAGGTGCCAGCCACCGCCAGCATTTTTTATCATTTTCACAAAAGTTTAATGGCACCCAGAATATGTATGAATATATGAAGACGCAATATGTCAAAACAAAGAACAGAGCTTTTCTATCAACACTTGAATGTGGGTATGTTTCATGAAAAAAAGCAACATTTTAAACAAAAAGCTGAGAAAATCGTGTTTTTGTAAAAGATTTTTGATCAGATTCAGAACAATGATCAAAACATAGATGGAGAAGATCACTTCCATCAACATATCCAAAGCTTGCACGGTCCTACACCACTTCCTGGATTGTCTTTTTATTTGGTAACATTGGGCAGTTTTGATTTATTTGCTGCTTTAATGCTTGATGATCACTTTTACATATGCATATTCACGATCGCTTGTTTCTGCTTCTTCTTTGCTGTGTTTTGATCCCATTTGAGAAATTTCCGTCAGTGGCGGGGAAGCGCGGTCTCATAAATGATGGAAAATTCTGTCAATGGTGGGGAGAGTTAAACAGCTCGCATGAAAAAAAGCATCTTTTATGACATATATGAGCAAAGTCCAAAACTGACACTTGCTTAGTGCTAAATATAAGTAAAATGTGACTTTTTAAAAGAGCGTCTGACCCTCACTGTTTTCATCTCGGGGTAAGGAATTGTCTGATTGACATTAAGCCCCTGCTGGTATTCTTCATTGATAGCAAATGCTATAAGCCGATGCTTCAAATAAAAGTTAGTATTTATGTTTTATTTAATGAATGACTACATATGTAAAACGTCAAATGATCTCTGCAAAGAAGTGAAACGAACTGTTTACATGTGATAGAAATTAGAAAGGGGAATAAAGAAACCACATCAGATATGCATGTTTTAACATTCAGAGAATAGCTCTGTTCTCAGAATACGTTAACACACTGATTAAGCTGCAAAGCAGATTTGAGGAAGTGCCCTTTTGGACAGCAGAGATTGTGAAACAGTGTCAACATGTTCAGCATTTCCTTAGCCCAGAGAAATATAAACTGGATTTACAGTGTATTTGCAGTTGTAATTTTATATGACAGCTTTATTCAGCGGCAACTTGTGTAGAATCCATATATTACTAACATATATTATTTATAACATATATTAAACTGTTTGTTTAAACATTTTTTATTTTAAATTAAATTATTTAGGTATCCAGTGGGCAGTCATGATAAAAGGCAGACATCACACAGTAACAGTAACTCATTTGCGGGTGTCTAACAATAACAACAACTGAGAGACGAAGACACACAGCAGAGGGGTTGTGGGTAGTTGTGTCACACTGTGAACGGATACAGCTACTGCTTTCAACTTCCTTATCGGTTGTTTAGAGAACACATCTTGAGAAGCTGTCAAAATCACTATCACTTTAAAAAAAAACTTCATACTTTTTGCTAATGCTCTGTTAACAACTGCTAATTTGTTAGTGCCACCATTTTCAGTCAAATAGACAAATTGATGCTAAAAGATAATCCACACTTACATTCCAGAGATTTGTAGAGAATTAATATAAGTAATGTTCAAAGAGTCTTTGTTCTCTTCATATGCAAAGAATAATTTATACTTGGACATTGATTATTGGATATAATGAATAATTCACTGTGAACTTTACTTGTTCCTTGCCTGGCAATTCTGGCTCCATTTTTGTGTGGCACTTTTGTGTAGCAATGGAGTCTTGTCTGATATTTAGTCCTGTTATCCATTCAGAAGGTACTGGGTCTTTTATTTTGTGAAAAAATTTCCATCAAATAGCTTTCATAAATCTTCATAGTTATTGTCCAGTGTACTTCTGTTTTCTGTAATATTAACATTGACATAGTCCTGTTCTGAATCGTCTGTTTCCACATTGACGTAGTCTGGTTCAGAGTTATCTTGATCTACATGAAGGTAATCTTGATCAGAGTCAGAGTTTACATCATCTTGACTACCATCATCCATATCTACAAGCTCATAGTCATCCTCAGCAGCCTCTTCATTCTGGTCATTATGGAGCACATTTAGCATATTAACTGCATCATGGGATACAAAGTACATTGAAACAAAAACATTGTTTTACTATGATGGTAAGATGTTTCAGCACTGATATTTGCAGGCATCCCAAATTAAATGTAAAGTACATTATTGAAATCATTCTCACCTTTTGAACAGGAGCATATCTGGATTTTCTTTTGTTTTTGTCTCCTCCTCACCAGGAAAATGATTAGCAGTGCAGACAATATGAGCAGTACAGCTGTTACCACAACACCAATGATAATAACTGAAGAAGCTGGAGGGAAGATTTTAGGACATTAAAAAGAGTACACCCTACCTTCAGAATGGCCTACTACTGTAATGTTTCTGATGAATGATTCCACATATTTGTTTTAGCTAATTGTTTAAATTAAATATTCAATTCACTCATGAATTAAGGTGTGGTCACATTTATCATTGCTCTGCAAAATTATGCAGAATCTGTGCAACCAGGATTTTTGCACAAGGGCAATAGTTACCATGTAGGTTTCGCTCATGCAAATTTGGGACCTTGACCAGCAGAAAGCTGCTTGGTTTGCAAGTGATTTCTGTGTGAGATGTGCTTCATTCATCACTACACTACTGACAATGAACAATGGAGATTTGCCCAGAAAAATCTGATTGAAATTTCACAAATATGACTGCACATCACTATTAAAGACAGTCACTTGTTGTCACCTACTGGCATATTGTAACCTGCTAAAAGAATCACTGAAAAATCCCCACAACTAATACACAGACTGACAGTCAGTCTCAAACCCAGTGCTGTTGAACTACACCAGCACTCTTGCAAAGAACACTTTGATTTAGGGAAAGACTAAATACTCATACCTGAACATATGACTCCAGCATCGTTACTCTGAGGACAATTATTTCCATTGCTTCGATGAGCGCACTGTGTGATGGATGACTCGTCTCCCTTACAGTTGACCTCACTCAGCCAGACATTACCCCTTACCCCAAAAAGAGACTGGCCATCTGCAATAACAGCTCTTCCACATCCCAACTGTCTGCACACCACAGCAGCATCATCAATGTCCCAGGAGTCACCACACACTGTCCCCCACTTGCCATTATAAAAGATCTCAACTCTTCCAGAGCAGGCATCTAAACCATTGACCAGACTGATGTTTTGAGCTGTTAAATAGAGAAAATTAAGCAAATATTAAGCTCACATATTCACAAATAAAACAACCTGCTTTAAAGGGATAGTTCATACAAAAATTAACATTCTGTTATCAAACCTGTATAACTTATTTTCTTCTGTGGAACACAAAAATATCCTTGCTGTTCTGTTCGATAATTTAAAAGTGAAATAAAAGTTTGTTCCATTTGAATGAATCGTTGATTCACAAAACAGCTTTCATGAGTTTGTTTGCCCATATAATCTTTAAGCTATTAAGGTTAAATGTATTTGGCTTGCTTTCCACAGTGGAGAGGGTCGGGGAAGCAGCTTCAATTCAAGCTTAGATATATCCCCTGGTGGGACTACTAATGCTTGGAAGATGAGTGTGGGTAACAAGAAGTCTAAATTGTGTTGTTAGGGAGTTGGAGGGATGCCGAAACAGCTGATGTCAGAGCAAGGTGAGTAGCTGCTTACTTGCCCAGAAAGTTATTTGAAATACTACATAGGTTCACTCCTCCCGAAACAATTACTCTGGACAGTACATCACACATGAACAGGTGCGTGAATTAATGGAACAACAGAAAGCCTTCTATAAAGAAATTGTTTGCAACAACAAGAAAGCAACTTTAAAGTTTGTATGTACACCTTTATGGAAACAATGAGTGTCAGAATGGACTCCATTTTGAAAGAGCTGCAGGAGTTGAAAGTTAGCCTCCAATTTACACAAAAGGAGGTGGACGATTTAAAAGCGGCAAGTGTAAGTTTGTCGTCTAATTGTAAATCAAATGAAGGCGACATACAAAAACTGGCGGAATCGATGTTGGTGAACGGACTTTCTAGATGCCCAGACCAGACATCAGAATGTGATTATTGATGGAATTCCTGAAGTTGAGAATGTAAAGGGGTCAGACTCAGAAGAGAAGGTGCTGGCTCTTTTTAAGGATAAATTGGATTTGGACCCACTCAACATCGGTATACAGAAAGTTCAACGAGTTGGAAAAGTTCTTAAAGTACAGGATGAAATCTGGAGTCAGCCTCGCCCAACAGTGGTGTCGTTTTTTAGGAATCAAGGACAGAGATCGAGTGATGGCCAACGTGAGAAAGCTGAAGGGTTCGAATATTTTTATGAACCAAGACTATTCTGAATCGGTTCGAAAGAGGAGAAAGAAACTGATTCCTAAAATGAAAGCTGCATGAGAAAGAGGGGACATTGCTTTCTTAAGGTACGATAAACGAATTGTTCGTAAACGGCAAGCAAAGGAGAACATGTGAGGATGCGACAAGGATCAAGTTGTGCAGTGATGTGCTGTATATTGTATGTGTATTGCTGGTTTATTTCCAAAAAATATGTAAAATTTGCTCATTTGAATATTTGTAGTTTGAGGAACAAAGTTCATGAAGTTGCTGATTTGTTGCTATCAAACACAATATTGTTGCTATATCTGAAACTCATTTGGATGAGACATTTGATGATAATGCTGTGTCTATAAGAGGATATACTTTATATAGAAGGGATAGAAATAAGTACGGAAAACATGCATACCTCCACTGAATGGTAATATTTGGTCTATTGAAAATATAAAAAATAAAGTATGACTGAATGCTACTTTAAGTGACTGCTGTTCTGTAATACAATTCAATCTCCATTACCAACATGAACTGCATTTGCTGCACCATACACAGTTTCAACTCCAGGAGGTATAAAATATAGAAAAAAATGACTTAACAAACAGAACAAGATGAGGTTTTAACCTGACACAGCTAGGTAGTATTGATATAACCAAAACTGCATCTAACATGAAAACCATCAGTCTATCTTCCTCCCCACACCTCAAGTTTCCACTGTATTGGCTCGTCGTAAGAGTTATGTCACCCTGTAAATGAACAGACACAATTTGTGATATTAAAACAATGATCTAAAACATTTAACCACAATTTTATATTATGCAGTGACGAATAGGTAAAAATAACAACAATAATGTTATATCATGCAAATCTATGCATTGATATATACTTGCCTGAATATGAGAACTAGACCAATCACTCCTTCTGTATGGTCCTCAATTTATACTCTGGCTTATTCTGCAGTGAATCCAAAGCCTTCCTTTTGATAGAAACGTGTTCATAAGACTTTGCTTTTTAACCAACAAATTACAGATTGTTTGACCAAAAGAAAAGATTTAACTGACAAGACTGGACTCGCATGAGAGACTTTACACTTAAATGTTCAATTAAGTTGAATGCCATCATAAAGAAGCATAAAAACACTTTTACTAACCACTTTCTATTCACACTTTTCAAAATTAGTCCTATAAAATAACGCTGGCAACAGGTGCTTTAGGGTTAGGTAGTATGTTAGCTTAGCATAGTGACAAAGCACGACAATTTATGAGATTAATACAATGTTATTGCTCTAAACTCACTCTATAAAAAAATGATATGTGTATTGTGCTAGACTAACTGAGACTTGTTACTGTTGCCCCCAAAAGAAAAGATTTAACTGACAAGACTGGACTCGCATGAGAGACTTTACACTTAAATGTTCAATTAAGTTGAATGCCATCATAAAGAAGCATAAAAACACTTTTACTAACCACTTTCTATTCACACTTTTCAAAATTAGTCCTATAAAATAACGCTGGCAACAGGTGCTTTAGGGTTAGGTAGTATGTTAGCTTAGCATAGTGACAAAGCACGACAATTTATGAGATTAATACAATGTTATTGCTCTAAACTCACTCTATAAAAAAATGATATGTGTATTGTGCTAGACTAACTGAGACTTGTTACTGTTGCCCTCCTATTGGTCTGAATTGCTTGCTCTTCTCATTTGTAAGTCGCTTTGGATAAAAGCGTCTGCTAAATGATTAAATGTAAAATATGTCAGCTATTATGTCATTCAAGTGTTTGAAATAACAGAAACTAACCTTTTGCTATACTGCGCGATTGTTTTATATTAGTAACGTTAGCTAGCTAGCAGTTATAACATTGAATAACATCCAGTAATTTCCAATCGTGCTCAAGTTTTTACTTGAAAAACAGTGCTTTGTGAATCTCTAAACTATCGAAAACATTTTCACTGAAATATCACTGTGACCGCACGCAAGTTAACTTCCAGGTTATGTGAAAAAATGAAGGTTAATGTATAGTGTGTCAAGTAAACAAGAATAAAACTATCGATATGCACACGGACCAATGTATTACAAATCAGAAATCGAAAACAGAAAGACAAACTTACCTTAAACACGAGAAAATCCAGCCATGCATCACCAGCCATGCATCACCGTCCCTCTCGGATCCGTAGTAGAATGTCTTGTCCAAACACGCATGCGTGGATTGAAGTGCTATACTTTTAGATTAAAATGTACTATGTATATTATATACATATTACTATGTATATATGTAATGTATATTACTATGTATATTATAATGTAATATTTCTATGTACATTTTAAAATAGTTGTTCTCCTTGATTTTTAATATTATAAGTAGAACTTATGATGGTTAATTTAATATATTTTACAACACCACAGTTGTGAGTCCTGAAAATGTAGGGGTGTGAGTTCAAAAATAGTATGCGTTTGTCAATCCCATAAATAACCGAAATGTGTGTGAATGCAACCATAATATTACTCAAATACCGGACTGACAACCATATTCTGCTGCTGTGTGAATGTGTCCAATGTTTGTTCTAAAATTTGTTCAAAATAACAGACATGTTTCTAGCTTATCTGTCCTCCAGCTGGATAGATAAACTAGAAAAAAAAATCGGAGTCTGTGCCCATCATTACACTTAATTTCTGTGAAATCTGCCAACTTGACTGACCAAAACCTAAGAAAGGAACTATAGCAACAGTATGCCACTCTGGAATTTTTCTGTGTAGTAACGGACAGTAAAACAACAACAACAAAACATTTTATCCTACTGACAAATTTATGAGAATGTTGTCTATGTAGATAGACACTATGTATTGTGTACTGTAGCAGACTATGACAGTTGCAGGGAACTGTTATATGGCCTGTGGCCGGATGTAGCCTAGTTCTTTGACATAGTTCTTCATACCCTTCACGATCCCTAATTTTTTTTAAAAAGCTCCATTATATGTGAGCCCCATTTAATCATTTTAGTCATCATTTAGATCATTTTCATTTTCAGAGCAGTGAAAATCATATCAAGGCAGCTCAAATATCCCTGAAGGATAATTAGACTGTGTCTAAGTTAAAGTTAACATAAAACATTACAAAAAAGCCACTAGTTTCAGTTCAGTTTTGGAAAGAGCAAATGATAAAAGCTCTGAAACTAAACCTGAGAGATGACCAATAAACCTATTATTCAGTAGTGTAGTAAAGATATGGCACCACCACCACACAGTTCATAAACATTAACAATACAGTTTTAAGCATGAAATATTATTGTAGACATACAAATATTTCAACATTAAATGATAATCTTTAAACTGCATCTGTAATTAAAATAGGAACTGCAAAGTGAGAAGAGAAAGTCTTGGCATTGTGATCCTTGCTTTGTTTCCAAATGCACTTAAGATGTTTAGATCTGCGCCTTTCAACACATACAAAACCAAAACTGCAAAACACACTCATTCACTTCCCCTTTTAACTGTTTTAAAAATGCATTTAGACAATACAATGAAA
Source organism: Sinocyclocheilus grahami (assembly GCF_001515645.1). Lineage (NCBI taxonomy): Eukaryota > Metazoa > Chordata > Actinopteri > Cypriniformes > Cyprinidae > Sinocyclocheilus > Sinocyclocheilus grahami. The sequence continues at coordinate 499,406 of NW_015505670.1, forward strand.
CATCCCTTTTTTACCCAGCCTCTTTCCAAAAATGTCTTTTCACCAGTTTTGCCTGAATTGCATTCCAAAGAGACATTCTCAATGAGATGACAATCTCAAGCAGTATCCAGTCCTTTTACTTAAGATTACCTAGACTTCTTGAACTCACTCATCACTCACTATTTCTTATAAGATTATAAATTAGCTAAGCTATTAATTAGATTCCTAATTTTAAAACACAAAAGCACACAAAAGCAAAATTACAAGGATAGCAAAACATTCCTAGAGGTATTTACTTAATGGCTCATAAGAAAATCTGATGGTGCTTTTGTGAGAAATAAAACTTTCACTCTGCACAGTTATTATGAGTTCAGTCCATCTCTCTGTCAAGATCTGTCCTTCAATCTATTTTTCATTAAACTAAGATTGTATCCTTATACAAGGTAATTTACACCACAAATTACTGTTTTAATATGTGAATAAAACAAATTGTTTTATTGTTATGATTTTTTTAAACTGATAATATTTTTGTGTGCACAATTGTGTTGATAGCTAGTCTTATTTTACTGAACTGTGAACAAACATTCAAGCTGCCCTTGCCCATTAACTCTTTCCCTGTCAGTGTTTTTAAAAAAGGTGCCAGCCACCGCCAGCATTTTTTATCATTTTCACAAAAGTTTAATGGCACCCAGAATATGTATGAATATATGAACACGCAATATGTCAAAACAAAGAACAGAGCTTTTCTATCAACACTTGAATGTGGGTATGTTTCATGAAAAAAAGCAACATTTTAAACAAAAAGCTGAGAAAATCGTGTTTTTGTAAAAGATTTTTGATCAGATTCAGAACAATGATCAAAACATAGATGGAGAAGATCACTTCCATCAACATATCCAAAGCTTGCACGGTCCTACACCACTTCCTGGATTGTCTTTTTATTTGGTAACATTGGGCAGTTTTGATTTATTTGCTGCTTTAATGCTTGATGATCACTTTTACATATGCATATTCACGATCGCTTGTTTCTGCTTCTTCTTTGCTGTGTTTTGATCCCATTTGAGAAATTTCCGTCAGTGGCGGGGAAGCGCGGTCTCATAAATGATGGAAAATTCTGTCAATGGTGGGGAGAGTTAAACAGCTCGCATGAAAAAAAGCATCTTTTATGACATATATGAGCAAAGTCCAAAACTGACACTTGCTTAGTGCTAAATATAAGTAAAATGTGACTTTTTAAAAGAGCGTCTGACCCTCACTGTTTTCATCTCGGGGTAAGGAATTGTCTGATTGACATTAAGCCCCTGCTGGTATTCTTCATTGATAGCAAATGCTATAAGCCGATGCTTCAAATAAAAGTTAGTATTTATGTTTTATTTAATGAATGACTACATATGTAAAACGTCAAATGATCTCTGCAAAGAAGTGAAACGAACTGTTTACATGTGATAGAAATTAGAAAGGGGAATAAAGAAACCACATCAGATATGCATGTTTTAACATTCAGAGAATAGCTCTGTTCTCAGAATACGTTAACACACTGATTAAGCTGCAAAGCAGATTTGAGGAAGTGCCCTTTTGGACAGCAGAGATTGTGAAACAGTGTCAACATGTTCAGCATTTCCTTAGCCCAGAGAAATATAAACTGGATTTACAGTGTATTTGCAGTTGTAATTTTATATGACAGCTTTATTCAGCGGCAACTTGTGTAGAATCCATATATTACTAACATATATTATTTATAACATATATTAAACTGTTTGTTTAAACATTTTTTATTTTAAATTAAATTATTTAGGTATCCAGTGGGCAGTCATGATAAAAGGCAGACATCACACAGTAACAGTAACTCATTTGCGGGTGTCTAACAATAACAACAACTGAGAGACGAAGACACACAGCAGAGGGGTTGTGGGTAGTTGTGTCACACTGTGAACGGATACAGCTACTGCTTTCAACTTCCTTATCGGTTGTTTAGAGAACACATCTTGAGAAGCTGTCAAAATCACTATCACTTTAAAAAAAAACTTCATACTTTTTGCTAATGCTCTGTTAACAACTGCTAATTTGTTAGTGCCACCATTTTCAGTCAAATAGACAAATTGATGCTAAAAGATAATCCACACTTACATTCCAGAGATTTGTAGAGAATTAATATAAGTAATGTTCAAAGAGTCTTTGTTCTCTTCATATGCAAAGAATAATTTATACTTGGACATTGATTATTGGATATAATGAATAATTCACTGTGAACTTTACTTGTTCCTTGCCTGGCAATTCTGGCTCCATTTTTGTGTGGCACTTTTGTGTAGCAATGGAGTCTTGTCTGATATTTAGTCCTGTTATCCATTCAGAAGGTACTGGGTCTTTTATTTTGTGAAAAAATTTCCATCAAATAGCTTTCATAAATCTTCATAGTTATTGTCCAGTGTACTTCTGTTTTCTGTAATATTAACATTGACATAGTCCTGTTCTGAATCGTCTGTTTCCACATTGACGTAGTCTGGTTCAGAGTTATCTTGATCTACATGAAGGTAATCTTGATCAGAGTCAGAGTTTACATCATCTTGACTACCATCATCCATATCTACAAGCTCATAGTCATCCTCAGCAGCCTCTTCATTCTGGTCATTATGGAGCACATTTAGCATATTAACTGCATCATGGGATACAAAGTACATTGAAACAAAAACATTGTTTTACTATGATGGTAAGATGTTTCAGCACTGATATTTGCAGGCATCCCAAATTAAATGTAAAGTACATTATTGAAATCATTCTCACCTTTTGAACAGGAGCATATCTGGATTTTCTTTTGTTTTTGTCTCCTCCTCACCAGGAAAATGATTAGCAGTGCAGACAATATGAGCAGTACAGCTGTTACCACAACACCAATGATAATAACTGAAGAAGCTGGAGGGAAGATTTTAGGACATTAAAAAGAGTACACCCTACCTTCAGAATGGCCTACTACTGTAATGTTTCTGATGAATGATTCCACATATTTGTTTTAGCTAATTGTTTAAATTAAATATTCAATTCACTCATGAATTAAGGTGTGGTCACATTTATCATTGCTCTGCAAAATTATGCAGAATCTGTGCAACCAGGATTTTTGCACAAGGGCAATAGTTACCATGTAGGTTTCGCTCATGCAAATTTGGGACCTTGACCAGCAGAAAGCTGCTTGGTTTGCAAGTGATTTCTGTGTGAGATGTGCTTCATTCATCACTACACTACTGACAATGAACAATGGAGATTTGCCCAGAAAAATCTGATTGAAATTTCACAAATATGACTGCACATCACTATTAAAGACAGTCACTTGTTGTCACCTACTGGCATATTGTAACCTGCTAAAAGAATCACTGAAAAATCCCCACAACTAATACACAGACTGACAGTCAGTCTCAAACCCAGTGCTGTTGAACTACACCAGCACTCTTGCAAAGAACACTTTGATTTAGGGAAAGACTAAATACTCATACCTGAACATATGACTCCAGCATCGTTACTCTGAGGACAATTATTTCCATTGCTTCGATGAGCGCACTGTGTGATGGATGACTCGTCTCCCTTACAGTTGACCTCACTCAGCCAGACATTACCCCTTACCCCAAAAAGAGACTGGCCATCTGCAATAACAGCTCTTCCACATCCCAACTGTCTGCACACCACAGCAGCATCATCAATGTCCCAGGAGTCACCACACACTGTCCCCCACTTGCCATTATAAAAGATCTCAACTCTTCCAGAGCAGGCATCTAAACCATTGACCAGACTGATGTTTTGAGCTGTTAAATAGAGAAAATTAAGCAAATATTAAGCTCACATATTCACAAATAAAACAACCTGCTTTAAAGGGATAGTTCATACAAAAATTAACATTCTGTTATCAAACCTGTATAACTTATTTTCTTCTGTGGAACACAAAAATATCCTTGCTGTTCTGTTCGATAATTTAAAAGTGAAATAAAAGTTTGTTCCATTTGAATGAATCGTTGATTCACAAAACAGCTTTCATGAGTTTGTTTGCCCATATAATCTTTAAGCTATTAAGGTTAAATGTATTTGGCTTGCTTTCCACAGTGGAGAGGGTCGGGGAAGCAGCTTCAATTCAAGCTTAGATATATCCCCTGGTGGGACTACTAATGCTTGGAAGATGAGTGTGGGTAACAAGAAGTCTAAATTGTGTTGTTAGGGAGTTGGAGGGATGCCGAAACAGCTGATGTCAGAGCAAGGTGAGTAGCTGCTTACTTGCCCAGAAAGTTATTTGAAATACTACATAGGTTCACTCCTCCCGAAACAATTACTCTGGACAGTACATCACACATGAACAGGTGCGTGAATTAATGGAACAACAGAAAGCCTTCTATAAAGAAATTGTTTGCAACAACAAGAAAGCAACTTTAAAGTTTGTATGTACACCTTTATGGAAACAATGAGTGTCAGAATGGACTCCATTTTGAAAGAGCTGCAGGAGTTGAAAGTTAGCCTCCAATTTACACAAAAGGAGGTGGACGATTTAAAAGCGGCAAGTGTAAGTTTGTCGTCTAATTGTAAATCAAATGAAGGCGACATACAAAAACTGGCGGAATCGATGTTGGTGAACGGACTTTCTAGATGCCCAGACCAGACATCAGAATGTGATTATTGATGGAATTCCTGAAGTTGAGAATGTAAAGGGGTCAGACTCAGAAGAGAAGGTGCTGGCTCTTTTTAAGGATAAATTGGATTTGGACCCACTCAACATCGGTATACAGAAAGTTCAACGAGTTGGAAAAGTTCTTAAAGTACAGGATGAAATCTGGAGTCAGCCTCGCCCAACAGTGGTGTCGTTTTTTAGGAATCAAGGACAGAGATCGAGTGATGGCCAACGTGAGAAAGCTGAAGGGTTCGAATATTTTTATGAACCAAGACTATTCTGAATCGGTTCGAAAGAGGAGAAAGAAACTGATTCCTAAAATGAAAGCTGCATGAGAAAGAGGGGACATTGCTTTCTTAAGGTACGATAAACGAATTGTTCGTAAACGGCAAGCAAAGGAGAACATGTGAGGATGCGACAAGGATCAAGTTGTGCAGTGATGTGCTGTATATTGTATGTGTATTGCTGGTTTATTTCCAAAAAATATGTAAAATTTGCTCATTTGAATATTTGTAGTTTGAGGAACAAAGTTCATGAAGTTGCTGATTTGTTGCTATCAAACACAATATTGTTGCTATATCTGAAACTCATTTGGATGAGACATTTGATGATAATGCTGTGTCTATAAGAGGATATACTTTATATAGAAGGGATAGAAATAAGTACGGTGGAGGTGTTGCCTTTTATGTGCAGAATCAAATTTCTGTAAGAGTAAGGCATTCTGTTATCAAACCTGTATAACTTATTTTCTTCTGTGGAACACAAAAATATCCTTGCTGTTCTGTTCGATAATTTAAAAGTGAAATAAAAGTTTGTTCCATTTGAATGAATCGTTGATTCACAAAACAGCTTTCATGAGTTTGTTTGCCCATATAATCTTTAAGCTATTAAGGTTAAATGTATTTGGCTTGCTTTCCACAGTGGAGAGGGTCGGGGAAGCAGCTTCAATTCAAGCTTAGATATATCCCCTGGTGGGACTACTAATGCTTGGAAGATGAGTGTGGGTAACAAGAAGTCTAAATTGTGTTGTTAGGGAGTTGGAGGGATGCCGAAACAGCTGATGTCAGAGCAAGGTGAGTAGCTGCTTACTTGCCCAGAAAGTTATTTGAAATACTACATAGGTTCACTCCTCCCGAAACAATTACTCTGGACAGTACATCACACATGAACAGGTGCGTGAATTAATGGAACAACAGAAAGCCTTCTATAAAGAAATTGTTTGCAACAACAAGAAAGCAACTTTAAAGTTTGTATGTACACCTTTATGGAAACAATGAGTGTCAGAATGGACTCCATTTTGAAAGAGCTGCAGGAGTTGAAAGTTAGCCTCCAATTTACACAAAAGGAGGTGGACGATTTAAAAGCGGCAAGTGTAAGTTTGTCGTCTAATTGTAAATCAAATGAAGGCGACATACAAAAACTGGCGGAATCGATGTTGGTGAACGGACTTTCTAGATGCCCAGACCAGACATCAGAATGTGATTATTGATGGAATTCCTGAAGTTGAGAATGTAAAGGGGTCAGACTCAGAAGAGAAGGTGCTGGCTCTTTTTAAGGATAAATTGGATTTGGACCCACTCAACATCGGTATACAGAAAGTTCAACGAGTTGGAAAAGTTCTTAAAGTACAGGATGAAATCTGGAGTCAGCCTCGCCCAACAGTGGTGTCGTTTTTTAGGAATCAAGGACAGAGATCGAGTGATGGCCAACGTGAGAAAGCTGAAGGGTTCGAATATTTTTATGAACCAAGACTATTCTGAATCGGTTCGAAAGAGGAGAAAGAAACTGATTCCTAAAATGAAAGCTGCATGAGAAAGAGGGGACATTGCTTTCTTAAGGTACGATAAACGAATTGTTCGTAAACGGCAAGCAAAGGAGAACATGTGAGGATGCGACAAGGATCAAGTTGTGCAGTGATGTGCTGTATATTGTATGTGTATTGCTGGTTTATTTCCAAAAAATATGTAAAATTTGCTCATTTGAATATTTGTAGTTTGAGGAACAAAGTTCATGAAGTTGCTGATTTGTTGCTATCAAACACAATATTGTTGCTATATCTGAAACTCATTTGGATGAGACATTTGATGATAATGCTGTGTCTATAAGAGGATATACTTTATATAGAAGGGATAGAAATAAGTACGGTGGAGGTGTTGCCTTTTATGTGCAGAATCATATTTCTGTAAAAGTAAGGGATGATATTATGTGTAAAGAAGTGGAGATTATATGGCTGCAAGTTAATTTACCTCATGTCAAGCCAATTTTAGTAGGATGTTGTTATAGGCCACCAGGTTCAAATCATAAATATTTAGAAGACATGGGTGAGATGCTGAATGTATGTAAATGAAGGTATGTAAATTGAATATAGAAGCTGTTTTTTTAAGGTGATCTTAATATTAATTGGTTAGTACATGAGTGCTTTTTAAAGAACAAATTGGTAAATATAATAGATGCATGTGGATTGAAACAGATGGCTAGACAACCAACGAAAATATGCATAAATATTAAAGGCAAGTCCACATCATCTTGTATAGATCATATTTATTTGAGCAATGAAGATCTGTATACGACAGCGATATTAGTTCAAGTAGGTTGTAGTGATCACAATATAGTTGATTGCAAGGAAAAACTAAATTTCCAAAGCTAAGCAAAGAATTGTGTATAAAAGGTCATATAGGAGGTTTTCCCAGGAAGCTTTCTTGAGTGATATTGGTAATATAAAGTGGTCAGAGATTTATGATGTTGAAGAACCAAATGATGCACTTGAATTATTTATTAGAAAATTTCAGCCAGTTATTGATAATCATGCGCCTGTTAAGAAATTAATTATAAAGAATTCTAGAGCATCCTGGATTGATAGCGAATTAAAGGACTATATGGCTCAGAGACGAGGTGTTCAGAACAGCAAAAAAAAAAAAAAAAAGGCAGTGTAACGGATAGACATAAATATTGTAAATTGAGAAATTATGTCACAGGTCTTAATAAAAAGAAAAAGAAACAATATTATACATTACAGTTAAGTAGTAAGAAGAAAGATGGGAAGAAGCTTTGGAAGGTATTAAATAATATAATGGGAAGACAGAAGTCCCCACAGCCTGCTTCAATTGACTGTGAAGGTACTTATATGACAAAACCTGAAGAAATCGCAAATTATTTGAATGATTTTTTTTAGCAGTAAGATACAGAATTTGAGGAAAGAAATATATGTGACAGAAAATACCTCTACAATTCTTAATATTAAGAAATATATGAGAGATAAGAACTGTTATTTTGAGTTTAGTGAATTGGGAGAAGAAACTGTGAAAAGGCTAATAAAATCTGTCTGTAAAGACAAACAACCAGGGATAGATAATATAAATGATAATCTGATCCGATTAGCCATAGATTATGTGTCTGGCCCAATACGTCATATTTTTATATAAGTCTTAAGCAATCAATATTTCCACAGGCCTGGAAGGAAGCTAAAATTATGCCTTTGACTAAAGATAGAAAAATACAATTTAGTGGCTCTAATAGTCGCCAGGTGAGTGTATTACCAGTGTTAAGTAAGATCCTCGAGAAGGCAGTATTTGATTAAATACAGGATTATGTGTCTCAGAATAATCTGATATCAAATTATCAGCATGCTTTTAGAAAAGAACACTCCACATGTACAGCTTTATCACAAATGACAGATGATTGGTATCGAGGGTTGGATAAAAAAAGGATATGTGGAGCAGTCTTATTAGATTTTACAGCTGCATTTGACCTTATTGATCAAAAGCTTCTTTTGGAAAAATTAGAAGGTTATAGATTTAGACCATCAGTAATTGCTTGGATGGAAAGTTATTTGGATAATAGATCACAGAGAGTTTTTTTTTTTACGGACGTTACTCAGATAGAAGGGCAATTGAATGTGGAGTTCCACAAGGGAGCTGTTTAGGACCACTTTTGTATTCCATTTTCACAAATGATTTATATCTGGTATTAAGAAGTGCTAAAGTAATGTATGCAAACGATACAACAGTTTATGCATCAGCACAAATGGCGGGTGAATTGACAGCTATTTTGAATGAGGAGTTGGAGAGTATAGAAAAGTGGATTTTAGAAAACAAGTTGATACTAAATACATCTAGAGTATAATATTTGGGTCTAATTATTCTCTACGGTCCAAACCAGAGCTGAAATGATATATAAATAAAGCAATTATTCAGCAAGTTAAAGGGGTCATATGATGCGATTTCAATTTTTCCTTGCTCTTTGGAGTGTTACAAGCTCTTGGTGCATAAAGAAGATCTGTAAAGTTGCAAAGACTAAAGTCTCAAATCCAAAGAGATATTCTTTATAAAAGTTAAGTTAACCACGCTTACCTAAAACGGTTCGTTCTAACACGGCCCCACATATCTACATCACTATGTGGGAAGATTTGCATAACGCCGCCCAAATGTTCATGCAAAGAGAGAAGGCGTAACTTTTATTCTCGCTGTAGTATTGTTGCCGCCGCCATGTCGTGAAGAGCTGTGTGTTTCTTTGTGAAAGCGAAACTACTTTGTTTGGTCTTCCAAAAGAGGACGATATTCGCTTCGTCATGCCTAGAGCTGATCTGTGCTGGTCGCTGAGGGAATACATCAACTTTCACCGTGGACGAAGCGGAGTCCAGCCCGGGGTCGTCACATGTATCCGCCGGCTCTCAAGCCCGCTGCCTCTGCTCACTTTAGCCCGGACTCAGCTCACGCTAGGCCGCGGTTTCCTTTCACGCTTTCACGCTGTGTGTTTCGTTGTGAAAGCAAAACTACTTTGTTTGGTCATCCAAAAGAGGACACGACTACAAATCAGTGGTTAAATTGTATTTACAACACTGTTCCAGAACAGTTCAACCAGCAGTAAGATACAGAATTTGAGGAAAGAAATATATGTGACAGAAAATACCTCTACAATTCTTAATATTAAGAAATATATGAGAGATAAGAACTGTTATTTTGAGTTTAGTGAATTGGGAGAAGAAACTGTGAAAAGGCTAATAAAATCTGTCTGTAAAGACAAACAACCAGGGATAGATAATATAAATGATAATCTGATCCGATTAGCCATAGATTATGTGTCTGGCCCAATACGTCATATTTTTATATAAGTCTTAAGCAATCAATATTTCCACAGGCCTGGAAGGAAGCTAAAATTATGCCTTTGACTAAAGATAGAAAAATACAATTTAGTGGCTCTAATAGTCGCCAGGTGAGTGTATTACCAGTGTTAAGTAAGATCCTCGAGAAGGCAGTATTTGATTAAATACAGGATTATGTGTCTCAGAATAATCTGATATCAAATTATCAGCATGCTTTTAGAAAAGAACACTCCACATGTACAGCTTTATCACAAATGACAGATGATTGGTATCGAGGGTTGGATAAAAAAAGGATATGTGGAGCAGTCTTATTAGATTTTACAGCTGCATTTGACCTTATTGATCAAAAGCTTCTTTTGGAAAAATTAGAAGGTTATAGATTTAGACCATCAGTAATTGCTTGGATGGAAAGTTATTTGGATAATAGATCACAGAGAGTTTTTTTTTTTACGGACGTTACTCAGATAGAAGGGCAATTGAATGTGGAGTTCCACAAGGGAGCTGTTTAGGACCACTTTTGTATTCCATTTTCACAAATGATTTATATCTGGTATTAAGAAGTGCTAAAGTAATGTATGCAAACGATACAACAGTTTATGCATCAGCACAAATGGCGGGTGAATTGACAGCTATTTTGAATGAGGAGTTGGAGAGTATAGAAAAGTGGATTTTAGAAAACAAGTTGATACTAAATACATCTAGAGTATAATATTTGGGTCTAATTATTCTCTACGGTCCAAACCAGAGCTGAAATGATATATAAATAAAGCAATTATTCAGCAAGTTAAAGGGGTCATATGATGCGATTTCAATTTTTCCTTGCTCTTTGGAGTGTTACAAGCTCTTGGTGCATAAAGAAGATCTGTAAAGTTGCAAAGACTAAAGTCTCAAATCCAAAGAGATATTCTTTATAAAAGTTAAGTTAACCACGCTTACCTAAAACGGTTCGTTCTAACACGGCCCCACATATCTACATCACTATGTGGGAAGATTTGCATAACGCCGCCCAAATGTTCATGCAAAGAGAGAAGGCGTAACTTTTATTCTCGCTGTAGTATTGTTGCCGCCGCCATGTCGTGAAGAGCTGTGTGTTTCTTTGTGAAAGCGAAACTACTTTGTTTGGTCTTCCAAAAGAGGACGATATTCGCTTCGTCATGCCTAGAGCTGATCTGTGCTGGTCGCTGAGGGAATACATCAACTTAGTGCTGTGGATCACTGGATCGGCTTTCACCGTGGACGAAGCGGAGTTCAGTCCGGGGTCATCACATGTGGTTGCCGCTCCTTCGTCGAATCCGCCGGCCGCGCCGTTCTCAAGCCCGCTGCCTCTGCTCACTTTAGCCCGGACTCAGCTCACGCTAGGCCGCGGTTTCCTTTCACGCTAGGCTGTCGTGTGTTTCGTTGTGAAAGCAAAACTACTTTGTTTGGTCATCCAAAAGAGGACACGACTACAAATCAGTGGTTAAATTGTATTTACAACACTGTTCCAGAACAGTTCAACCAAAATATTCATTTGTGTGCAGCACATTTTATGGAGGACTGTTTACTGATCCTGGGAGAGTAGACTACAATGCCGGCAGTTCTGACTCACAGTCTGTAAGTACGTTTTCATTTAAAGGATTTGCCACTGATGATTCAAACGCAAGTTTTGGGCAGTGTAGAGTAGCATTTGTAGTTTGTAATTTCTCCGATCACAAATGCAGACATGGTTTTATGTTTACGCGGCGCGATGCAACGCAATGCGTAAAAAGACAGTATAAGTCATTATAATCTGTAATTATGTCCTCACTGGATGCAACAAATGCCTCGTTTGTAGCGATGAGTGTTGTAAAAATCGACGCGTTTCAAAAAGGCGGGGCATAGAGGAGAAACAATAATGTACAGTATGTGGAAAATAATGTTTTTTTTTTACTTTAAACCGCATAAACACATTTCATTACACAAAATACACAAAATAATGTTCTTTTTAGCAGCATCATATGACCCCTTTAAGCCGGAAACAAAATGTTTGGGTATCACCCTGGATAATAAATTGTCATGGTTTAAGCATATTGAGAACACAGTGAAGAGAAGGGTGGTAGCTGTAGTAAGGAGATGTAGACAATATTTTACGTTTGATATAATAAAAATAATTTTGTACACTCTCTTCACACAGCTGGACTATTGTCAGATTTATGGGCCAATGCTACAAAAAAGGATTTGAGGAAACTCCAGTTGGTACAAAATAAGGCAGCGAGGTCAATACTCCAGTGTCCCTATGTGTCACGAATTCGGTCCATGGACTTCCGTTTATTCACCACCAGAGGTCACCCTTTCCTTTACATTGACTCTCGCACAACTCAAACTGTTGCATAGCACCCCGGACTACATATCCCATCATTCCTTGCACGATTTGCACTCATTGCACACAGCTGTTTCTAATCACCTCACTCACTATATAACACCCACTCTAACCACCTTTCTCTGCTGAGTATGGTTTAGCCTGTTCCCCGTTCCGAGAGTCCTTAGTTTGTTCCCCGTTCCGAGTTTCCTTGTTTAGCCTGTACCCCTTTCCGAGTCTCCGTGTTTTCCTTGTTTTGCCTTGCCTGTTTTTGCGGTATCTGATCTTTGCCTGTTTTCCTGGATTTCTCCCTCTTGTCTTGCCCCTGTGATTCTGTCTGCCAATCAGTGACCTACGCTAGCCCTAGGATTATTCTTGTGTTTCTGCCCGCCATATACCTGTTTGCCATTGGTCGACCCTGCCTGTTATACCACATCTCTTTAAATAAAGCTTGCAGATGGATCCACACGTCTCACGTCTTGTCAGCCCCGTTACACTATGGTACGAATATTAATAGTATGCACTGTGATCTTAAATGGCTAAGAGTGGAAGATAGGATGATTGCTGCAATATTGTTATTAACATGGAAGGTTTTACATTTTAAAACGCCATTGGATCAGTATAATCAATTACAATCTAATGTTCAGTCACATGAATATGCTACTAGACGAGCAACAGAGGGTAGATTTCTACTCCCGAATGCTAAAACTAATTTTCTTAAACGTACAGTAACATTTAGGGCAATGAAATCATGTGATCTTAAATGGCTAAGAGTGGAAGATAGGATGATTGCTGCAATATTGTTATTAACATGGAAGGTTTTACATTTTAAAACGCCATTGGATCAGTATAATCAATTACAATCTAATGTTCAGTCACATGAATATGCTACTAGACGAGCAACAGAGGGTAGATTTCTACTCCCGAATGCTAAAACTAATTTTCTTAAACGTACAGTAACATTTAGGGCAATGAAATCATAGAATCTTTTACCATTGTCATTAATTAGGATAACACGAAACATTTATTTTAAAAGGCAGGTAAAGGCACACCTTGGAATTCTGTACTTATAGGAGGTTGAGGTATAGGAATTAATTGAATAAGCAATATGTTTTTTTTAGATAGTAGGTGTTATAGTTATTAAAAGGGAGGAAGAAATGTTTATGGAGATGCTTTGGAATGTGGAGAATGTATTTAACTTTTTATTTTTTAATGTATGTAACAATGTATTAATGTTAAGTGTTGTGTGGACCCCAGGAAGACTAGCAATGCCTTAGGTCATAGCTAACAAGGATCCAAATAAATAAACAAACAAATTAACAAACTCATGAATCTGACTGATGCAGTTGTCAAGTTCTGACTCAATGATCATGGCAGTTAACAGCTTACTGGAATTCAGTTTATAACGACTCAAATTTCAGTATGTTCCTCACACAAAGGTACTGCATGGTTTCAGAAGACCTGGAATGCAACACATAAGCTGTATGGACAACTTTATTTTTTTGCATTTTTTTAAGCTTGAAAGCTTAAAAAGTCTACTTTCATTATAATTGCATGGAAAAAATTACCAGCACAGTTTTCGTTATTTCTCCTTTTTCTCATTTCTCTTTGTGTATTCCACAGAAAAAATTAAGTAATTCAGATTTGCTCAAATTTTGAGTGAACCATTCACTCAACCTTTATCAAAAATATAGAGTAGAAACATTTAGGTATTCATTCAAAACCATGAGTCAAAACATAAGGAATTCTTTTCATTAGAATAGAATTTATCACAAACATGTTATGTTGAAGAATTAAGCAAGTAGTTTTTTTTTTTGCTGTCTTACATTTTCTTTGATAACATAAGACAAATTTGTTTGCAATAAAAACTGCTTTTTATGCAGGACAACACTGCTTTCGATGATATATAGAGTTCATGTATTTGTAAAAAGACTGAATAGGAACCCTTCTAATTTATATTAATGATTATTTAAAGGGGTCATATGATGCGATTTAAATGTATCCTTTCTCTTTGGAGTGTTACAAGCTCTTGGTGCATAAAGAAGATCTGTTAAGTTGCAAAGACTAAAGTCTCAAATCCAAAGAGATATTCTTTATAAAAGTTAAGAGTTAACGACGCCTACCTAAAACGGCTCGTTCTAACATGCCCCCACATATCTACGTCACGATGTGGGAAGATTTGCATAATGCCGCCCAAATGTTCACGCAAAGAAAGAAGGCGTAACTTTTATTCTCGCTGTAGTATTGTTGCCGCCACCGCCATGTCGTGAAGGCACTGTGTGATTTGTTGTGAAAGCGAAACTACTTTGTTTGGCCTTCCAAAAATGGACACGACTAGAAATCAGTGTTTAAGTTGTATTTACAACACTGTTCCAGAACACATTTCATTACACCAAATACACAAAGTAATGTTCTTTTTAGCAGCATCATATGACCCCTTTAATCATTTAAAACAGTGTATATCATTTAATATAATAATAAATTAAATGGTATCAATTTAAAAACTGTTTACCAAGTGTGAAATCAAGCAGTGATCTCAGCATTTCTGTTCTTTCATTGATCGATGTCCGTGATGTGCATCTCTGTTGCTCTTCACATGTTCTCTGAGTCAGACAGACACTAGCTCTGTGTGAACAGAACTACTACAGTTCCGCATTTCACTGATCCCACCCCTATCTTACTAAACACTTCTGCTTCTCAGAGAGCAAATCAGGAGAAATAGCTAATTATTTATTTATGTTCATGTAGAAACTAACCTCAGTAACCACTGAGATCTGTAAAATACCCACTACCCTACTATTTCTCTATACTAAATATTTAGCACTTGTTTTTAGTTCAACCTTTCAGCATTCTGCCAACTGATGTGCACTTTAACATGCTAGTCAGTTTGCACTACACTTTTGAAACTTGTGGTTAAATGTGTGTATTTAAAGACACCACACAGGCCAATACACACCATTAGCACTTCCACCCTTTATGTTTTGCAGAGCTGTATTGTCAGTCCAAGTCAGTCTATTTTTAAGTTAGTGGCTCAGATCTGAGCAGATCTCAAGTCCTTTGTTATTGGTCTACCGCATACAGAGTGTGTCGGAAACTAAATGCCCATTTCCATAACTGAATGACAACTCCGGAAAGAATTTATAAAGAGAAAATATGGTATCGATTTTACCTTATAAATTTGAGCCTGAGTCTGATGATGAAACGTTTAGTTGATCAACCAGACACTGATTCGAAAGCACGACTGGAGCAGAATGTTTCTCAGTGGTCAGTGTCAACTTAGTTTGTGGTAGTTATAAGATGTGATTGCAGCGTCATTCTTATAATTTATTTAGGTGCATGTGTGGGAACTGTATTAGAATGCCAAGCGAAGGTGAAAACCACTTGTTCTAAATTAGGAGTTAAATGCTGGTTTGGAGTGTACTAACTGCTACAGTGTTCCTATTAGAGTACCCGGAGTCATGTAGAGATGATATGTAGCTTTAATGATTGCTCAGATCACAATACAGTTCTGCATTTGGCCAGCAGCGGTCCTGCCAGGTTTACAATTATTTTTTAAAGGGGTCATTTGATGCGATTTCATTTTTTCCTTTCTCTTTGGAGTGTTACAAGCTCTTGGTGCATAAAGAAGATCTGTAAAGTTGCATAGACTAAAGTCTCAAATCCAAAGAGATATTCTTTATAAAAGTTAAGAGTCAGCCACACCTACCTAAAACGGCTCGTTCTAACCCGCCCCCACATGTCTACGTCACTATGTGGGAAGATTTGCATAACGCCGCCCAAAGGTTCACGCAAAGAAAGAAGGCGTAACTTTTATTCTCGCTGTAGTTTTGTTGTTTCTGCCGCCATGTCGTAAAGATGCTGTGTGCTTCGTTGTGAAAGTGAAACTACTTTGTTTGGCCTTCCAAAAATGGACACGACTAGAAATCAGTGGTTAAGTTGTATTTACAACACTGTTCCAGAACAGTTCAACCCAAATATTCAGATGTGTGCAGCACATTTAATGGAGTTTATTTTTTATATATATATATTTTAAAAGGCCTACAACATAGGGTAAACGTACCTATTAAGCTCACCAAAATCTACATTGAGACATTTTTAGTGCACAAGATATTGGTTTCAGTACAAAAAGTTGTTAAAATAAAATATTAATCTCTCACACAAAAATATTTAATTTTATTTTAAATGACAAAAGCATTTCAATTAAGATATACATTACATGACACTTAAAGGGTACATTTTTGTACCCTTTAAGCACACCCCTGTTCCCAATAAGCTCACATCATGTTTAATTAAAAAATCTTGTTTATTTTAAACAACCTTTTGAAAGAATAATTGAAAAATATTTTATTTAAAGGTACAAAGTCAATCACAAAAAAAAAACAGAACACTAAAATCAAGCAACAAGGCATTCAATTTGATTAGTTATATATTCATAGTGAAGTGTCATTTAAGCACATTGCAACATTTAGACTAGTCCACATTCAGCTAAGTAGCACATATTCAAATATCAAATAAAAGAAACCAATAAAACATTTAATTCATGAGGATGAACACACAATACACAGTCGTGTATTTTATTCCAACCTTTAGTTGCTTTTTTCCTGGACAGATGCAACAGGTTTCTGATGGCTCCTTCTTTGAATGGACGACATGCCTCTTTCATCTTTGGGCATAAACTATAGTTACATCTAGATTTTGTCATCTTAAAGCTGTGAAAATAAGTTATTAAACATTTTATAAAGATGAACTTAAAGTGACAACCATCAGTTTATATTTAAAGTCTGTTTATTAAGTATTTACATAGACGTTCATTGTGGAAGAGCTTAAAGAGAGCACACTGAGCTTAATTGGAGCAGCAACAATTTTAAATAAATTGCATGTAATATGTATTAAAATGACAAGATTTTGCAAAATAAATAATCTAGGTCATGTATTAAGTTCATGCATATTTTATTATGAACAACTATTATTAACAATATGTATGAAATTATACTTTTTCTTATTGATGTCACACTGAAGCTGTGTGATTTTCAGAGTAGTGTACCCTTTAAGCTCACCTTAAAATAATATGAAATCTTTAAAAATTACAGCAGTATAAAACTACAGACCAGCAATAAACTGTCAATTTATAATATTATGGATGTAAAAGTGCAAACCAGTAATGCATGTGAAGTAATATATTAGCGTAGCACACAATCTTATACAGCCAGTCAGCTAACTGTGTTCTGTAGCATCTGCACAATGTTGCTAAAATGATCTTTTGGATCTAACTGTAATTATTTCCCACATCCAAGTTCCAGGTTATAATATGCAAAAGTCTCAACATTAATCTCTTAATTTTACAGTAAGTAGTGAAATTTACCCAAAATAAAGGCTTAAACATCTAAAAAATGCAAATTTAAAGTGCTCCTCGTTTGGTGAAAGTTTTCAGACAGCTTTCAGAATGGCCGGCAGACAGTGTGAACACATGGAGACTCATATCTCGGTGTGCAATGATCTGATTGACTTAAAATTACAGGAGGTACAAAGTAACAAACACGTCAATTGGTTAAGACATCAAGTATGATAATACACAATTTTTTCTTTTTATAATCTGAGCTCAAAAATGGAAGTGTGCTTAATGGGTACGTGAGCTTAATAGGTACGCTTACCCTACTTTTGGGGAAAAATTTAATTAAAAGTACTATACTTGCCATAATACTTGTCTGAGAGTTTCCAGTGATTACCCATCTCTAGAGAGCCACTCCTATATTTTCTGATTTGCAGTTAGTAAGCGGTGTTAAAGAGCAGGTCATATGAGTTTTCGAAAAACATATTTTTTGCAGTTTATAACGTAGCTATCCTTCAATGTAAACAGTCTGCAAAGTTGTTAATTAATAAAAGTGCATGATAAATAAAGATATTGTCTTTCAAAAGAAAGAGTCGACTCTGATCTGCCTTGATGAGTCGTCATTAGGGGTGTACCATATCATACCGTCCACGATAACACCGGTATACATTTTTACATGATAAAAAAAAAGTGTAATATCGAAAATATCAAAATGTTATTTTACTACCTTATTAATTTTAAGTTAAAATTGTGCTTTATTGATATAATGTCTGCTAGAATGTTAAAAAAAAGTTCAGTGTTAAATAAGTATTTTTAAGTTGTTGTTTTGTATTAGTGTACAATGTTTAAAAATAATAATTTGTTCCATGTAGTGATCATTTTGTTCATTTAACATTTAATATTGGAGGCATCCAAGTTATTTGATATATATAAAAAAAAAGTACCAAAATAGTTACTTTCCCTGATAATTGGTTACTTTGATAATGATGTAACTCAGTTACTATTTGTGAGAAGTAACTATGGTAACTATAACTAATTACTTTTTTAAAGTAAACTTGCCCATAAAAAAAAAGTACCAAAATAGTTACTTTCCCTGATAATTGGTTACTTTGATAATGATGTAACTCAGTTACTATTTGTGAGAAGTAGCTATGGTAACTATAACTAATTACTTTTTTAAAGTAAACTTGCCCAACACTGGTCACTACTATTAAACTATAATGCTGCTTCTGCCACCTTATGACAATAGATTTACACTTCAAATTAGGTAGTCTGTCATCGATGACAGTAGCTTATTGGAAAAGGATGGAAAATGCCCTTCACTGTGTTTGCACTAATAAATGCTGCTGCCTGCCAGCTGCAATCACCAATAAAACGTTGTTCCATATTTTTTGCTATATCACCATAAATATCATTATCGCAAATATTCTTGAAATATCATGATATAATTTTGAGGCTATATCGCCCACCCCTAGTCGTCATATTTTCTAATCTTCTGCCTGTTACCTATATACATCACAAGGTAACACATTACCATAATCCCTGCCTGCCCGCAAAATATGAACACTCTGACCTGCCCACAAACACTTCTGCTAGTTAGTGTGTTTACATCATGTGGAGAAGATGCTGTGTTTTCAGCCTCACTGGGCATTCTAACACAGTTCCCACACGTGCAGCTCAAATAAGTAAATAAAAATATTAATGAATGCAATAAAACTGCTGTCACATCATGTAAAGTGCCACATGCAAAGTTTAAACTTACCACTGAGAAATGTCCTGATCAAGTCGTGCTTGAGATGGAGTTTCCGGTTGAGCGACTGCATTGATATCATCCTCGGACTCGGGCTCTAATTGATAAGGAAATATCGATGCCATTTTTGTAACCTTATAGCATCGTTGTTTACAACTAACCCTCTGGAGCAAAAAAATAATTATGGTAATGGGCGTTAAAGCAATTGTCTTTGGACCCTCTGTGGGTAAAGGAAAACCAGATTTTAACTGTGGTCATTTAAACTCTTATATCAAACCAACGGTGAAAAATTTGGGAGTTCTTTTTGGTTCCTCCCTTAAGTTTGACCAACATATTAACTCAGTAGTTAAGTAATGTTTTTTCCATCTTAAACTTCTGTCAAAAGTTAGATATTTTCTTTCTTTTAAAGATCTTGAAAGAGTCATACATGCTTTTGCTTTATCACGTTTGGACTATTGTAACTCCTTGTATATTGTAAGAACCACTTGGTATCATGGAAATGAAATAATATGTATATTGAATTTATAAATGTGTATGTATATATATATATGTATGTGTGTGGTTGTACATACACATATATGTAGTTATTTTTTTGGTGTTTGGCTTAGTGTTATGTTAGAATCATTATTATACTCTTATACCTTTTGTTCTTTAATATTTTGAATTGTTTTTAGCTTTATTTTTTTGTTTTTCATTTAAATGTTCAAGTTTTGAAATTTTGTTGTATGCATTTGTCATTTTTATTTAATTTCTTTATTTTTAAAATGTGTATAAGTAGTATTTATAAAGTTTTAGCTTTTAGTTTTGGATCTGTTTTTAGTTGTTTTAATACTACAATTGATTGCTTCTGTTGTGTAAGTCGCTTTGGATAAAAGCATCTGCTAAATGACTAAATAAATAAATAAATAAATATTGGACTACCCCAATCCTCCATGTCACGGCTTCAAATGGTTCAAAATGCAGCAGCCAGATTTTTAACAGGGGTTTGTAAATGAGAACACATTACTCAGATTTTAATGTCTCTAAACTTGTTGCCAGTGCGTTATAGAGTTGAATTGAAGTCTTTAAATGGTCTGGCACCTTCTTATTTGTCAGATCTTGTAAATGTGAATAGGTCTGCCAGATGTTTGCGATCCTCAGACAGTATTACTCTGTCATATCAAAGATCAAGATTGAAGTTGAAAGGTGACCGTGCATTTGCAGTGGCCAGTCCTAGGTTATGGAACAGTCTTCCCTTATCTGTGAGATCCGCATCTTCTGTATATGATTTTAAATCTAAGCTACAATCTCATCTTTTTATTCTTGCACTTAATCCATTATAATTCTTGGCCTCATTTTAACTTATGATTTAGTGTATTATATTTAGTATTATTCTTTTTGTTTTACCTTTCCTCTTTTGTACAGCACAGTGGCCAACTATTGTTGTGTTTATTTGTGCTTTATAAGTAAATAAATGAAAATGAACCAATTCAAATAAAAAACAAATATTATCTAATTATGTAGTCCGTATGAAAAGGTGCATTTCTCTAAGCTATTAAAGGCACATCCATTATGGCGAGTCGGCATTCGGAAAATTTGGGAGTTCTTTTTGGTTCCTCCCTTAAGTTTGACCAACATATTAACTCAGTAGTTAAGTAATGTTTTTTCCATCTTAAACTTCTGTCAAAAGTTAGATATTTTCTTTCTTTTAAAGATCTTGAAAGAGTCATACATGCTTTTGCTTTATCACGTTTGGACTATTGTAACTCCTTGTATATTGTAAGAACCACTTGGTATCATGGAAATGAAATAATATGTATATTGAATTTATAAATGTGTATGTATATATATATATGTATGTGTGTGGTTGTACATACACATATATGTAGTTATTTTTTTGGTGTTTGGCTTAGTGTTATGTTAGAATCATTATTATACTCTTATACCTTTTGTTCTTTAATATTTTGAATTGTTTTTAGCTTTATTTTTTTGTTTTTCATTTAAATGTTCAAGTTTTGAAATTTTGTTGTATGCATTTGTCATTTTTATTTAATTTCTTTATTTTTAAAATGTGTATAAGTAGTATTTATAAAGTTTTAGCTTTTAGTTTTGGATCTGTTTTTAGTTGTTTTAATACTACAATTGATTGCTTCTGTTGTGTAAGTCGCTTTGGATAAAAGCATCTGCTAAATGACTAAATAAATAAATAAATAAATATTGGACTACCCCAATCCTCCATGTCACGGCTTCAAATGGTTCAAAATGCAGCAGCCAGATTTTTAACAGGGGTTTGTAAATGAGAACACATTACTCAGATTTTAATGTCTCTAAACTTGTTGCCAGTGCGTTATAGAGTTGAATTGAAGTCTTTAAATGGTCTGGCACCTTCTTATTTGTCAGATCTTGTAAATGTGAATAGGTCTGCCAGATGTTTGCGATCCTCAGACAGTATTACTCTGTCATATCAAAGATCAAGATTGAAGTTGAAAGGTGACCGTGCATTTGCAGTGGCCAGTCCTAGGTTATGGAACAGTCTTCCCTTATCTGTGAGATCCGCATCTTCTGTATATGATTTTAAATCTAAGCTACAATCTCATCTTTTTATTCTTGCACTTAATCCATTATAATTCTTGGCCTCATTTTAACTTATGATTTAGTGTATTATATTTAGTATTATTCTTTTTGTTTTACCTTTCCTCTTTTGTACAGCACAGTGGCCAACTATTGTTGTGTTTATTTGTGCTTTATAAGTAAATAAATGAAAATGAACCAATTCAAATAAAAAACAAATATTATCTAATTATGTAGTCCGTATGAAAAGGTGCATTTCTCTAAGCTATTAAAGGCACATCCATTATGGCGAGTCGGCATTCGGCAACTTCATCTTTGCAACCGACACTGACTGAGAAAGCTCTAGTTTATTAACAAATAACTAAAATGTCTTTTTCCCCAGCACAATCATAATTTCATAATCATTACTTTTGCCGGTGCATTGCGGCAAGCTTTATGTATGAGCTTGAGCACGGAATAGGCTATACAAATGGCTATATATTAAAAGATAGTTTAGTAGGTTGTTATAATAATCAATTTAATATAAACGTGCGACTAGCTGACTAGAAAAATCTTTAGTCGGTGGCAGGCCTACTTGTCGCAAGGAACCGATCCATTTTTTAAATAAAATAGTGCGACTGCAAATCACGTCCCATTATATGCGCAATGAGTCAAATGTTTTATTTTATTTCTTTTTTTTATGTGTGGGGGTGCTATGGGGGTGCTTTTGTCTTTCTTGAGGGTGCTGAAGTACCTGCTGGCCCTCCCTAGTGCTGCCCAGGGGTACCGAAGACGAATGTTGATACGTGAAATTCTAGAGGGAACGTCTGATGGCGTCGCGTGGGAACGTAATGACGTGTGCCATTAATCGATCCATGTACTATAACATGTAAAATGGGAACATGAAAGAAATATTCTAAAAGCAACTCATGTAAACACCTTAATCATAATATCTATATTGACATCAGATTGCTCAGATGATGTTCTTTTTAAATGATAACAGGAAAGTTTATGACTCTTTTTAGAAATGGCCCTCAGTAAGTGACCACTGAAAGCTCTAAAAAACTACCTGCTACCCACCTGCACTAAACATGCAGCACTTGTTTTCAGTTTAATCTTTCAGCATTCGGCCCACTGAAATTACCTTTAACATGCTAGTCAGTTTGCACTCAACTTTTATTTGTGCAAATATTATTTCTATATACAAGTTATTTCTTCAAATGAGACCGCTTGAAATCTCCTCAAGAGCTTGTGCTCGAAATGCGTCACTGCACATTTTTGTTCATCTGATAGCAATTTGCAAAGTTTCATTTTCTTAAATTCACCTGTGGATGGAGATTGGAGAAATACTTTCAGTATCAAAGGAGACAGCGGCATTGAACCGCCAAGGCAATGACAAGTATACAGAGCCACAGTTTTCACAGTGTTGCCAGTATTACAGTGTTCACATTAAAGAAGTGAAAACTGTGCTGTAGTCACAATTACTAATGAAAGGTTGGTTTGTTCTTTACTCCCTAAAATGGATAACAGTGACTTCAGTGCTGAACAACATTGCAGTACGGGTGATAGCACCTTTGAGTGTCAGAGAGGAAGAAGGAGGGGATGTCATCATTGGCAAGACATTTTTAGTGAACCAAGACATGTTATATGGCAGGGGCGTAGATTACGCGGGGGACGCGGGGGACATGTCCCCCCCACTTTTTATAAAAAGTAAATTCGTCCCCCGCACTTTTTTATTGGAGAGTTGTGTTTACGACATGTTGAGGTTTTAATGGAGCGATGTATATAAATGCAGAATGATTTAAAATTAAAAGAGAAGATAGTCTATACATGACGTTCACGTTTCCATGGCAATCAGTCACTCTGTCACGTCATGACACGCCCTAGCTCGCATCCGCGGTCTCGCGCTGTATCCATCTTTCTTTTAAAGATCTTGAAAGAGTCATACATGCTTTTGCTTTATCACGTTTGGACTATTGTAACTCCTTGTATATTGTAAGAACCACTTGGTATCATGGAAATGAAATAATATGTATATTGAATTTATAAATGTGTATGTATATATATATATGTATGTGTGTGGTTGTACATACACATATATGTAGTTATTTTTTTGGTGTTTGGCTTAGTGTTATGTTAGAATCATTATTATACTCTTATACCTTTTGTTCTTTAATATTTTGAATTGTTTTTAGCTTTATTTTTTTGTTTTTCATTTAAATGTTCAAGTTTTGAAATTTTGTTGTATGCATTTGTCATTTTTATTTAATTTCTTTATTTTTAAAATGTGTATAAGTAGTATTTATAAAGTTTTAGCTTTTAGTTTTGGATCTGTTTTTAGTTGTTTTAATACTACAATTGATTGCTTCTGTTGTGTAAGTCGCTTTGGATAAAAGCATCTGCTAAATGACTAAATAAATAAATAAATAAATATTGGACTACCCCAATCCTCCATGTCACGGCTTCAAATGGTTCAAAATGCAGCAGCCAGATTTTTAACAGGGGTTTGTAAATGAGAACACATTACTCAGATTTTAATGTCTCTAAACTTGTTGCCAGTGCGTTATAGAGTTGAATTGAAGTCTTTAAATGGTCTGGCACCTTCTTATTTGTCAGATCTTGTAAATGTGAATAGGTCTGCCAGATGTTTGCGATCCTCAGACAGTATTACTCTGTCATATCAAAGATCAAGATTGAAGTTGAAAGGTGATCGTGCGTTTGCGGTGGCCGCTCCTAGGTTATGGAACAGTCTTCCCTTATCTGTGAGATCCGCATCTTCTGTATATGATTTTAAATCTAAGCTACAGTCTCATCTTTTTATTCTTGCATTTAATTCATTATAATTCTTGGTCTCATTTTAACTTATGTTTTAGTGCATTATATTTACTATTATTCTTTTTATTTTACCTTTCCTCTTTTGTACAGCACAGTGGCCAACTATTGTTGTGTTTATTTGTGCTTTATAAGTAAATAAATGAAAATGAACCAATTCAAATAAAAAACAAATATTATCTAATTATGTAGTCCGTATGAAAAGGTGCATTTCTCTAAGCTATTAAAGGCACATCCATTATGGCGAGTCGGCATTCGGCAACTTCATCTTTGCAACCGACACTGACTGAGAAAGCTCTAGTTTATTAACAAATAACTAAAATGTCTTTTTCCCCAGCACAATCATAATTTCATAATCATTACTTTTGCCGGTGCATTGCGGCAAGCTTTATGTATGAGCTTGAGCACGGAATAGGCTATACAAATGGCTATATATTAAAAGATAGTTTAGTAGGTTGTTATAATAATCAATTTAATATAAACGTGCGACTAGCTGACTAGAAAAATCTTTAGTCGGTGGCAGGCCTACTTGTCGCAAGGAACCGATCCATTTTTTAAATAAAATAGTGCGACTGCAAATCACGTCCCATTATATGCGCAATGAGTCAAATGTTTTATTTTATTTCTTTTTTTTATGTGTGGGGGTGCTATGGGGGTGCTTTTGTCTTTCTTGAGGGTGCTGAAGTACCTGCTGGCCCTCCCTAGTGCTGCCCAGGGGTACCGAAGATGAATGTTGATACGTGAAATTCTAGAGGGAACGTCTGATGGAGTCGCGTGGGAACGTAATGACGTGTGCCATTAATCGATCCATGTACTATAACATGTAAAATGGGAACATGAAAGAAATATTCTAAAAGCAACTCATGTAAACACCTTAATCATAATGTCTATATTGACATCAGATTGCTCAGATGATGTTCTTTTTAAATGATAACAGGAAAGTTTATGACTCTTTTTAGAAATGGCCCTCAGTAAGTGACCACTGAAAGCTCTAAAAAACTACCTGCTACCCACCTGCACTAAACATGCAGCACTTGTTTTCAGTTTAATCTTTCAGCATTCGGCCCACTGAAATTACCTTTAACATGCTAGTCAGTTTGCACTCAACTTTTATTTGTGCAAATATTATTTCTATATACAAGTTATTTCTTCAAATGAGACCGCTTGAAATCTCCTCAAGAGCTTGTGCTCGAAATGCGTCACTGCACATTTTTGTTCATCTGATAGCAATTTGCAAAGTTTCATTTTCTTAAATTCACCTGTGGATGGAGATTGGAGAAATACTTTCAGTATCAAAGGAGACAGCGGCATTGAACCGCCAAGGCAATGACAAGTATACAGAGCCACAGTTTTCACAGTGTTGCCAGTATTACAGTGTTCACATTAAAGAAGTGAAAACTGTGCTGTAGTCACAATTACTAATGAAAGGTTGGTTTGTTCTTTACTCCCTAAAATGGATAACAGTGACTTCAGTGCTGAACAACATTGCAGTACGGGTGATAGCACCTTTGAGTGTCAGAGAGGAAGAAGGAGGGGATGTCATCATTGGCAAGACATTTTTAGTGAACCAAGACATGTTATATGGCAGGGGCGTAGATTACGCGGGGGACGCGGGGGACATGTCCCCCCCACTTTTTATATTGAGCACGGAATAGGCTATACAAATGGCTATATATTAAAAGATAGTTTAGTAGGTTGTTATAATAATCAATTTAATATAAACGTGCGACTAGCTGACTAGAAAAAACTTTAGTCGGTGGCAGGCCTACTTGTCGCAAGGAACCGATCCATTTTTTTAATAAAATAGTGCGACTGCAAATCACGTCCCATTATATGCGCAATGAGTCAAATGTTTTATTTTATTTCTTTTTTTTATGTGTGGGGGTGCTATGGGGGTGCTTTTGTCTTTCTTGAGGGTGCTGAAGTACCTGCTGGCCCTCCCTAGTGCTGCCCAGGGGTACCGAAGACGAATGTTGATACGTGAAATTCTAGAGGGAACGTCTGATGGCGTCGCGTGGGAACGTAATGACGTGTGCCATTAATCGATCCATGTACTATAACATGTAAAATGGGAACATGAAAGAAATATTCTAAAAGCAACTCATGTAAACACCTTAATCATAATATCGTCTTGTTCAGAATAAGGTAAATGTTAGATTACTGATATCCATGTAAACGTACTCATTGATTCCACATTCTGATCTACATTAACGTAATCTTGATCAGAGTCAGAGTTTACATCATCCATGTCTACAAGCTCATAGTCATCAGCAGTCTTTTTATTCTGCTCATTGTTGAGCACATCTGCTATATTGGGATATAAAGTACATTGAAAAAAAAATGTGGTAAGATGTTTAAGCATGAATCTTTGCAGGCATCCAAAATACAGTTTTATTTTATGTTCATATGTCAGTGGTGCTTCTATATTGACATCAGATTGCTCAGATGATGTTCTTTTTAAATGATAACAGGAAAGTTTATGACTCTTTTTAGAAATGGCCCTCAGTAAGTGACCACTGAAAGCTCTAAAAAACTACCTGCTACCCACCTGCACTAAACATGCAGCACTTGTTTTCAGTTTAATCTTTCAGCATTCGGCCCACTGAAATTACCTTTAACATGCTAGTCAGTTTGCACTCAACTTTTATTTGTGCAAATATTATTTCTATATACAAGTTATTTCTTCAAATGAGACCGCTTGAAATCTCCTCAAGAGCTTGTGCTCGAAATGCGTCACTGCACATTTTTGTTCATCTGATAGCAATTTGCAAAGTTTCATTTTCTTAAATTCACCTGTGGATGGAGATTGGAGAAATACTTTCAGTATCAAAGGAGACAGCGGCATTGAACCGCCAAGGCAATGACAAGTATACAGAGCCACAGTTTTCACAGTGTTGCCAGTATTACAGTGTTCACATTAAAGAAGTGAAAACTGTGCTGTAGTCACAATTACCAATGAAAGGTTGGTTTGTTCTTTACTCCCTAAAATGGATAACAGTGACTTCAGTGCTGAACAACATTGCAGTACGGGTGATAGCACCTCTGAGTGTCAGAGAGGAAGAAGGAGGGGATGTCATCATTGGCAAGACATTTTTAGTGAACCAAGACATGTTATATGGCCATTGCAAAGCCACTGGAAATTAGCCCCCTTACTTTCATGTATTAATAATCATGCCACAAATGTGTTTGTACCAGACTACGACCACACCAATTAGTGTACTTCACACAGTGTATATAATATACACTGTGTGAAGTACAGTAATTTGTGTGGTCGTAGTCTGATACAAACACATTTGTGGCAATTTGTTACAGTTTTTCACATTTGTTAAGACACTAAACCCCATTCTCAGAACCAAATTCTCCATTGCCTAAACCAATTTGTCAAATAAATCACTCTTTCTGCAAAACCTTAAACAAGTTCAGGCAGTTCAGACACTGTTTGCAGATCTCATTCACTCTTTTTGCAAAACTCTAAACACATTCTCACTCACTAAACCTACAATAATGTACAGTATATGAAAAATAATGTTTTTTGAACATTAAAGCATGTCAACATATTCTGTTACACCAAATAATGATCTTTAAAAAAGCATCATATGACCCCTTTAAGCACAACTACAACATGGCTGTCATTGTTTACACACAATAATTTAAAATTGTTCACACTTGTTTCTAAATATGTGAATGTACAAAATATAAGCCAGTTCAAAGTGCACAGATGGCATGGGTGAATCCATCAATCTGAGAGGTAGAGGAAGAGTGCGTATACAAAGTGGAGGAAGAGTAGGACGAGGAAGAGCAAGACCAAGACCAAGAACAGCCATTTCAGATGAAATCAGAGCTATACTGTGATAGACCATGTTATTGTGCATGGAATGACTAGAGGCAGGACAAAGGGTTCAACCTAATTTGAGCAGATTCTCTGTGGCCACCATAATCAGTTGGAAAGTTCAAAAGAACAGCAAAAGAAGAGTGGAAGAGAATCTTGTGTACAGTCATGGCCAAAAGTTTTGTGTTTTGCAAAGTTTGCTGCTTAAGCTGTTGTGTTCATTCACATTTAGATTATTGTTCATTCACATAGATTATTGTTTAGAGTGATTAGATGCATTTTAAATAATTGCTATTTAAAATGCTTTTCACAAAAAAAAGGATTTTTTATCCTGATACAAAATGACCAGGGGCCTCATTTATAACCGTTTCATACGCCACTTCCTACACAAAAGGTGGGATTTATAAAAAACAAACTTGATGGGAAAATTTGCGCACCTGCACGCGAACTCTGACCCATGCGTACAGACTTTTTAAGTAAACAACGATTTTAAACAGTTTTCTTTTCATCATATACATTTACATTAAATATTCCACTCATTAATGGAGATAAGCACTGAAATTACATAAAGTCATTACGCAGAAGTTAAACCAAAATTATATGAATTTATACATAACCTATTTGTAGTGCATGCGCTTGATTACTTTTCCTGTGGTATGTTATGTTTTAAAAAAACTTGCTAAAAAGAACATTATTTTGTGTATTTGGTGTAATGAAATGTGTTTATGCGGTTTAAGGTAAAAAAAACACTGCACATATTGTTTCTCCTCTATGCCCCCCCTTTCTGAAACGCGTCAATTTTTACAAAGCTCATCAGTCTGAAAAGCGAGGTGTGCTCTGATTGGCCAGCTATCCAGTGCGTTGTGATTGGCCGAATACCTCAAGCATGTGACAGAAATGTTACGCCCCTAGCATACTGTGTGGTATGTTATGTTTTAAAGAACTTGCTAAAAAGAACATTATTTTGTGTATTTGGTGTAATGAAATGTGTTTATGCGGTTTAAGGTAAAAAAACACTGCACATATTGTTTTTCCTCTATGCCCCCCTTTCTGAAACGTGTCAATTTTTACAAAGCTCATCAGTCTGAAAAGTGAGGTGTGCTCTGATTGGCCAGCTATCCAGTGCGTTGTGATTGGCCGAATACCTCAAGCATGTGACAGAAATGTTACGCCCCTAGCATACTGTGAAGCCTTGTCAGGCCGGAGCGTAACATAAAACCATGTCTGCATTTGTGATCGGAGAAATGACAAACAACAAGCGCTACTCTACACTGCTCAAAACTCGCGTTTGAATCATCAGTGGCAAATTCTTTAAATATAAAATATGTACTTAGTCTGTGAATCAGAACAGCCGGCATTGTAGTCTACTCTTGCAGGATCAGGAAACAGTCCTCCTTAAAATGTGCTGCACACATCTGAATGTTTGGGTTGAAGTGTTCTGGAACAGTGTTGTAAATACAACTTAACCACTGATTTCTAGTCGTGTCCTCTTTTGAAAGGCCAAACAAAGTAGTTTCGCTTTCACAACGAAACACACAGGTCCTTCACGACATGGCGGCGGCAGCAACAATACTACAGCGAGAATAAAAGTTACGCCTTCTTTCTTTGCGTGAACATTTGGGCGGCGTTATGCAAATCTTCCCACATCTTGACGTAGACATGTGGGGGCGTGTTAGAACGAGCCGTTTTAGGTAGGGGTTAATTAATCTCTTTGGATTTGAGACTTTAGTCTTTCCAACTTTACAGATCTTCTTTATGCACCAAGAGCTTGTATCACTTCAAAGAAAAAGGAAAAATTGCATTATGTGACCCCTTTAATGGCAGTGTATAGGTCCTTTTCTATGCCATTAAAGTGAAAAAACTGAACATAAATATAGGAGCCTGATAAAAATTTTTTTTTTTTTTAATTAATTAAGTGAAAGTTTCAGATGGTACTTAGAGGCTTTTGCATCTGAACTCTTCATATATATATATATATACAGGTGCATCTCAATAAATTAGAATGTCGTGGAAAAGTTCATTTATTTCAGTAATTCAACTCAAGATGAGAGACACCAGACCCAACAATGCAGATGAGCTGAAGGCCGCTATCAAAGCAACCTGGGCTTCCATTACACCTCAGCAGTGCCACAAACTGATCACCTCCATGCCACGCCGCACTGATGCAGTAATTCATGCAAAAGGAGCCCCTACCAAGTATTGAGTACATGTACAGTAAATGAACATACTTTCCAGAAGGCCAACAATTCACTAAAATAAAATTTTTATTGGTCTTATGAAGTATTCTAATTTGTTGAGATAGTTAATTGGTGGATTTTTGTTAAATGTGAGCCAAAATCATCACAATTAAAAGAACCAAAGACTTAAACTACTTCAGTCTGTGTGCACTAAATTTATTTAATACACGAGTTTCACAAATTTGAGTTGAATTACTGAAATAAACGAACTTTTCCACGACATTCTAATTTATTGAGATGCACCTGTATATACACACACTGTGCGTGTGTGTGGTTTTCTCTTTTCCTTTTTGAGAGTAATTTTTTTTTTTGGTATATTCTCTAAGACATGTATTCAACAAACTTGTGATTTCTTGTGTTTGTTGCAAAATACTTACTATATACAATATTTTTTTGTACCTACATTAACTGGACACTGTTCTCCATTTTTTGATGTAGTGTAATGAATGATCTGTAGTGCATATATTGACTAATGTGTGCATGATTTGAAAGCTTTGTTTGATTTTGAGTACAGGTGAAATGGTTTTGAAGCCTTTGTTTGAATTTGCCAGACGAGTCAGGGGTTCTGTGAATTTAGTTTTTAGGTTTTGAGAAAATGAGTAATGGTTTCAAAAAACGTGTTTTTCAGAAAAACTGTAATCAGTGGCAGTGTATTTCATTACTTATGCATTTATTTAATCTAAATGTAATTTCAATATTGCCTTAAGTTTGGGTATTGATTGCAATAAAACTAAAATAACTGTACAAACATAACTGTACTAAGTTTGGTTAAAATTTTGCAGGAAAATGCAGCTCAATATAGCAATCCACAGACACATACATATATATATATATAGTCATATGAAAAAAGTCACATTTCAGTGACATATGAACACAATGTTGATGTGGTCAGACCCTGAGAATGTTTCAAAGAAACAAGGAAACCACAGCTTTGTATCTCACCACTGGAAGAACAAAAAGAAAAAGATCACAAATAAAAACCCAGCATGGTCAGAAACACACAAAACCGAAGTCTTTATTAAACATTACTCTCGTCATTCAGGGACCTGACACAACAGAAACATTTTTGTGCGTTTGACTGTATAACAACCGTTAAAGCAGTACAGGATTTGTGCTGTACGTCGTGTAGATCTCTGTCATCCTTTTGGTGAAAGAAGAGGCCCATCGATGTCTGTGATGCAGTACGGCTCAAAAGCAATGAACCTTTGGGCAGCGACTGAATGCAGAATCAAATGAAACGGACCGTACTGAGCGACTGGAAGAGGCTTGTGATTCTCACAACAGGTAAATAGAAGTGAACAGACTTGAGCTCTGTGCATGTCGTGTGCATAGTTGCAGTGAAACGGTTCACACTTCACTCTCAGAAGAGCGTTAAAGAGGAAGTTATTTCGGCCTACTGCACTGTTCAAAGGTTCATGGTGACGGGTCTAGCAGACGTGATGCAGAGGCAGAGCTGTTGTAAACTGGTACAATAATGATATGCTGACACTGATCCGCCAGAGCTGAATCGTATGGAGCCTCCCGAATGTACTTGTATTCATTTTATTGAGCTAATGTTTTTATTTAAAGGGAGAGTTCACACAAAATTGAAAAATCTGCCATTTACTCACTCATGTTATTGCAAACCTGCATGACTGACTTTCTTCTGCAGAACACACACAACCAAAAAAAAAAGCTCATACTGATTTGGAATTAAATGAGGATGAGTAAATTATGGCAAATGTCTCTGGTAATTCAGATAAGACTAAAGAATGCAACATCCTTGGAAATGTCAATACAAGGTCTTACTTTAATAAAGCATTTCTAGACAACCATAATTGTGAATTCAGTACTTGTTTGATGTTTTTAGACCTAAAAAAAACAAAACAAAACTAGGCTAGCGGTCTCATGAATCCAGATGTCTGGCAGGGATCAGTGTGTTACGGAGGCAAAGTTGTTTGTGAGCTTTACTTAAAGTGATTGTCACACAGAGGCAGTGTTGTTGTTGACAATTGTTAAATGATTGTTGCAGGAGAGCAGAGGCAGTGATGTTGTAAGGTACATAGAAGGACGCGGCGGTGGAAACATCTCAGCACACGTGACAGCTAAAGCATGACAGATGATTAGAAACAAATCTACCACTAACAGGGCTTCAAGACTGAGGTGCAGGCAAAAAAGGCATGAGGTTCTGTGTGAAATACTCAATTACAACATTCTCAATACTTCTGAAATTACATGAATTTCTTGTGGGCATTTAGCTAAAAATACATCTTGTATTCTTTGTGAGTCATTATGTTTGGAAATATAATTTTTTATTTAACAATCTGCTAATACTGTGTGTGGGGGGGGGGGGTCTCTGTGTCTTTTGACAGTTAAAAATTACAAAATTAAAAGAA
>NW_015505670.1:549694-568396 GCF_001515645.1 Sinocyclocheilus grahami
TGCATCTGAACTCTTCATATATATATATATATACAGGTGCATCTCAATAAATTAGAATGTCGTGGAAAAGTTCATTTATTTCAGTAATTCAACTCAAGATGAGAGACACCAGACCCAACAATGCAGATGAGCTGAAGGCCGCTATCAAAGCAACCTGGGCTTCCATTACACCTCAGCAGTGCCACAAACTGATCACCTCCATGCCACGCCGCACTGATGCAGTAATTCATGCAAAAGGAGCCCCTACCAAGTATTGAGTACATGTACAGTAAATGAACATACTTTCCAGAAGGCCAACAATTCACTAAAATAAAATTTTTATTGGTCTTATGAAGTATTCTAATTTGTTGAGATAGTTAATTGGTGGATTTTTGTTAAATGTGAGCCAAAATCATCACAATTAAAAGAACCAAAGACTTAAACTACTTCAGTCTGTGTGCACTAAATTTATTTAATACACGAGTTTCACAAATTTGAGTTGAATTACTGAAATAAACGAACTTTTCCACGACATTCTAATTTATTGAGATGCACCTGTATATACACACACTGTGCGTGTGTGTGGTTTTCTCTTTTCCTTTTTGAGAGTAATTTTTTTTTTTGGTATATTCTCTAAGACATGTATTCAACAAACTTGTGATTTCTTGTGTTTGTTGCAAAATACTTACTATATACAATATTTTTTTGTACCTACATTAACTGGACACTGTTCTCCATTTTTTGATGTAGTGTAATGAATGATCTGTAGTGCATATATTGACTAATGTGTGCATGATTTGAAAGCTTTGTTTGATTTTGAGTACAGGTGAAATGGTTTTGAAGCCTTTGTTTGAATTTGCCAGACGAGTCAGGGGTTCTGTGAATTTAGTTTTTAGGTTTTGAGAAAATGAGTAATGGTTTCAAAAAACGTGTTTTTCAGAAAAACTGTAATCAGTGGCAGTGTATTTCATTACTTATGCATTTATTTAATCTAAATGTAATTTCAATATTGCCTTAAGTTTGGGTATTGATTGCAATAAAACTAAAATAACTGTACAAACATAACTGTACTAAGTTTGGTTAAAATTTTGCAGGAAAATGCAGCTCAATATAGCAATCCACAGACACATACATATATATATATATAGTCATATGAAAAAAGTCACATTTCAGTGACATATGAACACAATGTTGATGTGGTCAGACCCTGAGAATGTTTCAAAGAAACAAGGAAACCACAGCTTTGTATCTCACCACTGGAAGAACAAAAAGAAAAAGATCACAAATAAAAACCCAGCATGGTCAGAAACACACAAAACCGAAGTCTTTATTAAACATTACTCTCGTCATTCAGGGACCTGACACAACAGAAACATTTTTGTGCGTTTGACTGTATAACAACCGTTAAAGCAGTACAGGATTTGTGCTGTACGTCGTGTAGATCTCTGTCATCCTTTTGGTGAAAGAAGAGGCCCATCGATGTCTGTGATGCAGTACGGCTCAAAAGCAATGAACCTTTGGGCAGCGACTGAATGCAGAATCAAATGAAACGGACCGTACTGAGCGACTGGAAGAGGCTTGTGATTCTCACAACAGGTAAATAGAAGTGAACAGACTTGAGCTCTGTGCATGTCGTGTGCATAGTTGCAGTGAAACGGTTCACACTTCACTCTCAGAAGAGCGTTAAAGAGGAAGTTATTTCGGCCTACTGCACTGTTCAAAGGTTCATGGTGACGGGTCTAGCAGACGTGATGCAGAGGCAGAGCTGTTGTAAACTGGTACAATAATGATATGCTGACACTGATCCGCCAGAGCTGAATCGTATGGAGCCTCCCGAATGTACTTGTATTCATTTTATTGAGCTAATGTTTTTATTTAAAGGGAGAGTTCACACAAAATTGAAAAATCTGCCATTTACTCACTCATGTTATTGCAAACCTGCATGACTGACTTTCTTCTGCAGAACACACACAACCAAAAAAAAAAGCTCATACTGATTTGGAATTAAATGAGGATGAGTAAATTATGGCAAATGTCTCTGGTAATTCAGATAAGACTAAAGAATGCAACATCCTTGGAAATGTCAATACAAGGTCTTACTTTAATAAAGCATTTCTAGACAACCATAATTGTGAATTCAGTACTTGTTTGATGTTTTTAGACCTAAAAAAAAACAAAACAAAACTAGGCTAGCGGTCTCATGAATCCAGATGTCTGGCAGGGATCAGTGTGTTACGGAGGCAAAGTTGTTTGTGAGCTTTACTTAAATTGATTGTCACACAGAGGCAGTGTTGTTGTTGACAATTGTTAAATGATTGTTGCAGGAGAGCAGAGGCAGTGATGTTGTAAGGTACATAGAAGGACGCGGCGGTGGAAACATCTCAGCACACGTGACAGCTAAAGCATGACAGATGATTAGAAACAAATCTACCACTAACAGGGCTTCAAGACTGAGGTGCAGGCAAAAAAGGCATGAGGTTCTGTGTGAAATACTCAATTACAACATTCTCAATACTTCTGAAATTACATGAATTTCTTGTGGGCATTTAGCTAAAAATACATCTTGTATTCTTTGTGAGTCATTATGTTTGGAAATATAATTTTTTATTTAACAATCTGCTAATACTGTGTGTGGGGGGGGGGGGTCTCTGTGTCTTTTGACAGTTAACAATTACAAAATTAAAAGTAAATTAAGAAACAATATTAAAAAGCTACACAAAGGCATTTACCGCTCCTTAAAATCTGAGATCTCATACACATCATAAATGCTGCTTGTTTACATGAGATCCTTCATTTCTTTGCCAAAACTGCCAAGTTGATCATTGTGAATACGTCTCCAAATCATTTCCTCACTGGACAAAACTGCGTGTTAACCCCATCGTACTTCATATCTTGAAGTACACGCATCTTTTTCAGTGCTAGTGTGACGTACCCTTGTGCATGACGTGAACAGGACTGTCTTGGAGTGAACATAAACACGGTTAAGGTTGACCCACTGTTAACTCTTGAGAGAAAAGTTAAGTATTGTTCTGCATTCCACCTAAGACACAAGATTCAAATCTCATATTTCTGTCAATATAGATTTCATATATTCATATATCTTTTTTGTAAGAAAACAAAGAAACAGAACCAAAACAGCTGGAAAGTTCAAAATGTCCCTGACTTGTGGACATTTGACATCCTAACATCCTTTAGCTTGCTTTAAGGGACTGAAATTTATAAAATAACATCACAGGCCCAAGAGTATGCATCCCTCAGATGAGGAAGAGATCTTCCCTGGACCTTCACAGTTTGTGTGATGGGAGCAGAGCTGGGAAGACACAGTAAAGAGCCGCTTCTGCACACACAGGGCATCTGTTCTGCCGTCTTTCACAAACTACCGCCACGTGAAAAGCTGCAGGGCTCTGGTAGTCACTGAATCACTGGTGGTTTTAATGACAGCGTGAGTTTTGAGCAGACTTGGCCTGTGTGTAGCTCAATTGGTCTTCAGCTAATGAAAGCCGGACAGATTTACTGTTCGATTCGGGTCCGGTCAGCCCAGATCAAAGTCTACCGGAATTCTGGTTTCTGGCGCTGGTCGGCTGTGGCTTATTTCTGGTTTCTAACCAGTTTCGTTCTGTACGGAGCCCTGTCTGGAGGTGAGACTCAGGGGGAGTGAGCTGAGGGGCTGCTGTGTGCTGAGCTGGGAGACAAACTGGGGCTGCAGCTTCCTGGTGGCGCTCCTTTTCCTCCTCCTCTCGCCCCACCGCCACCCTCCAGACCCTCCGAATTCTCCAGCATCTCCTGAATGAGTGGAGGCATGGAGCCAGGAATCTCCATTTTCAGAGTTATTACTCGCTCGGCTCCTGATTGAGAAAGAAATGTTCGAATTAATTCTGGTTGATTCAAGCTTGATGATGTTCACAGAGTGACTGTGAATCTCACCTTTAGCGCTGATGCTCCTCAGGTCTGTGATCTTCATTAGCATCTTGGGGAACATATGTGGTTTATGAGGCCTCCTCTTTCTCACGTAGATCTTTAGGGCCTCCAGCAGCGGCTCCTGAAGCACATCCACCTTATCCGACTGCTCCAGATCCTGCCGATCTGAGCACAAGTGCACAGTGTTTTATAACATCAGCTAACAAAGCATCAGCTCCCACAAGCATAAAAAAATAACAATTTCATGAGTTCTAGAGAGTTTAAATTTTATTCAAACATTGTCTAAATGGAAGAAAACTCTATTATTAAATGTTAATTCTAGCTGGTAACTTATACATTATTATTAAAAATTAGTATTAAAAAATTCGAAATGAGAACCAAAAACAAAAAATTGTCTGACATTAAATTTAAAAACAAACAAACAAGGCCAATATTGGCTGACAACAGTTATGGGGCCAATATATTGAGCATCCATACTGTAAAACCTAAAAAAGGAAATTACAGACAATATTGGATGAACATAGTTTGGTATACAAATAATGTATTAGTACAAGTGAAGGGCAGTACAAATGAAAGTCAGTTTTATGTGATTACTGACTGAATGAAAAATTCATGAAGACGACATTCACAAACCAAAACCGTATCCGATTCAATTAAGAGTCAAAAAGCTGCATTACCTCCACACAGCAGACAGATGGCGCTGAGAAGCCCCGTCTCTGCATCATCCATCTCCAGAGGCAGGAGCTGGTTGGCGAAAGCGAAAACCAGATCTGTCAGTGGACCGAAGCCGGCATTGTGCATCTGTGTGCGGTTCAGTGTCAGACCATCTGAAAACGTCATGGTGTCCTGATCCGGTGTGTAACGTGTACATATTCGCAGAATCTGTGGAAGAAAACGAAAGACATAGATACGCTCTCAACCTACACACTGCTACAAAAGTGATGCATCTATTCATGCACTATTTAGACAAAAGAACACATATGAGTGTCGTGCTCTCACCAGGATGTCGAGACAGGCGGCCTTTAACAGGGTGATCTGATCTGCGATAGTGAGCGTGGTGAAGCCCGGCAGCTGCTTGGCGAACTCCACCGTTTTAATGATGCATTTGGTGGAGAGTTCACTGAACTTGTCCCACAGGTTAACGTCCAGAGAAACCCTGTGGTCTGCACTGTTGTTCTGTTTGAGGCCAGGACAGAGACAATGTTTGCATAGTTTGTGATTTATTTCCCCACAATTCCACAAGGATGTCACCGTTAAGAGCTTTGCCTCTGACTTACCGTGGTGTATTTGCCCAGCTGGCACAGGGAGGGGAAGGTTTCCTGATGGGCCTTCCTAACCCGCTCGATCATCTGCTCCGTATCAGGACTTAAGACGTAACTCTCCGAACACTCCTGCTTCTTCTCTTCCTTCTTCCTCTTGTTCCGGTCGTTCCGAACAGCTACAAGGACAGGAAGAAAAAAAAAGTCCAACCATCTGATATACACACTCCACTGATGATTTTTACCAGAAGTATAAATAAGAAATAAATATCTAAATAATAAAAATATAAAACTAATAATATACACATGCCACAAGATGGCAGTAAACGTCCACTGTGTTTTTTTTTTTTTGCTGCCTGATGAAAACAGCAGATCATAGTTAATTAAACCTCTTTCAGATTCAGGTTCTTCGATTCAATCATTTTGGCAGCTAATACTTAAAAAAACAAAAAACAAAACAAAAAAAACAATGAATGAAAGAGGAGGCAGATTAAGTGGCAGACCCAGAGAACATACATACATACATACATACATATATATATATATAGATGGAGAGAGAGAGAGGGAACAAGGATATAGAAATACATTTCTTGCTGTATTTCCAGAGAGAAAAGAGCTGAATAAAAACCAAGTGCTTTGATGTGACTGTTCAAAAAGAGCTTTAGATAAGAGTCTCTCAATTGCCAAATAAGCAAAATTCCAAGGAAGTGATTCTCGGAAGTCTTCCCTTCTCTGTCTGTGACAATGGGAACATGTATACAGTGATATACCTGCCTTAAAAATACAGAGTAAACTATACAATAATAGAAAAGTCATATAGAAAAAACACTGAATATTTAGAGGCATTATACATGCATCCAATATATAACTGTTTAGCAACAACACACTGGTAACTCACAGACGAGCTCATTGTACAAACACACCAACGCAAGAAAAGTGTTTACAACAAGATTTCGAAAACGCCTTTTTCCTTTTGGCTTTGACGTCAATGTAAACATAAATGTGAACAATACACCAGAACAACATTAACAGTGTTTACATGCAGAGCGAAATCAGGAGAACAGGACAAATTAGGTTATGCGTAAAACCAATAATGACCTTCCCCTGAAAAAGACAGTTTTAGGCATTCAGTACTATTCAAAAGTCAGCAAGAGTTTAAAGAAATTAACACTTATTCAGCAAGAACACAATAAATTGAACAGTAATGCCATATAATTTTTTTTTTCAAAAGGTTTAAATTCAAATAAATGCTTTTGAACTTTCTATTAAAAAAATCCTGAGAAAAACATTTATCACGTTTCCAAAAAATTTAACTGTTTTCAATATTAATTGCAAACCAGCATTTTAAAGTGATTTCTGAAGGATCATGTGACACTGAAGACTAGAGTAATGATGCTGAAAATTCAGCTTTGCCATCACAGGAATAAATTACATTGCACAATATATTAAAGCGTATTTTAAAATGTAAAACTATTCCGCAGATTTATTGCTTTTACTGTATTTTTGATTAAATGCAGCCTTGGTGAGCATAAGAGAAACTTTTAAAACTTGTACGACCATGTTTTAAAATATCTTACTGACCTTAAACTTTTGAACAGCAGTTTTTGTGATCTTACATATTGTCAAGTTTTCAAAGATGAAGTGTGTCAGTTCAGCGCCACTTGCAACCAAAATCAGGACAATAATGCCATTGATAGGCCATAAATATAGTCCTGTGTCAATCTCATGCCATCAGCTGAATCCACATTGCTGCATAGAGCCAGTTGGGTTGCTGAAACAATCAATCTTTTGATAGCATCACAGTATTTACTCTTCAGGGAACTCTGAGAGGAATAAGTGGTTTACTTAAAGCTGTTTCTGCACATTAAACTGGGATGAGAAAATATAAATGACATTGAAGAATTGCAATCTTCACTGGTAAATAATCAATGTAAGATTGTGCATGTAAACGCTCTCATTGTTTCATATCACACACACACACACACACACACACACACACACACACGCTGATGCTGTGCAGAGATGAGAAATTAATGTTGGTGGTTGTTAATAACGGTGACAAACGACCTCTGCTTTCACTAAAATCCAACCTAATCTAATCATGTCACATGACAAATATCAGCCCGCTTTAAAGAGCTTTAACCGGGCTCTCTTGGTAAATAATCAATGTAAGATTGTGCATGTAAACGCTCTCATTGTTTCATATCACACACACACACACACACACAGACAGACAGACACGCGCTGATGCTGTGCAGAGATGAGAAATTAATGTTGGTGGTTGTTAATAACGGTGACAAACGACCTCTGCTTTCACTAAAATCCAACCTAATCTAATCATGTCACATGACAAATATCAGCCCGCTTTAAAGAGCTTTAACCGGGCTCTCCCTCTGCACCTGCATTCCTACCTCCTCCCTTTCTTCCCTCTCTCAGTCTCTGTTTTCCTGGAACCTAACAATCGCTCTCTTTTTTACTTCTCACAGCCTCAATCACTCCTTTATCTCATGTTTTCTTGCTGTTTTTGGGTAGGACTCCTTCCTTTGTCTAGAGATAACTCAATGGCTCTTCTTCTCCCTCCTCCACACGCACACTGAGGGAGCGAGCGAGAGGGGTGGTAAAGGATGATTCTCCCTCACTTCTCCCCACAGCCAGATTTTCATTTCTCCAGAGGGAGCTGGGTGCCAGCGTGGGCTCCAAAAACACAATCTAATGGAGCCATTAAAGAACTATTAACACCGGGAGGTAATCTTTCACAACGCGACATGTGCGAAAAGACGAAACCTGCTTGCAAACAACTTTATGATGACGAGAGCGCCATCATATCCGGGCGGAGAGAATGAAATATGTAAAATAACAAATCTGGGGCAGAGATTTCATCTTGCTCTGGTAGAAAAAGCTAACTTCAGTTCAGTACAGCACAGAAAGAAAAGTGTACATACTTTCATGCTATTAACAGAACAAAAGTACAAGCAAAAGCAACTAAATTAGGTCCTACTGCAACATACAGTGGGGCAAAAAAGTATTTAGTCAGCCACCAATTGTGCAAGGATAAAGCAATAATAAAGTGCTACTGTACGACTTGGAGAAAGCTATTAATAAAAAAAAAAGCTATTAATAAAAAATGTAGCTGATATTCATTATGATATTCATTTATTGTCTTCGGACAAATACACAGACATCTCACAAACAATGTTCCCTCATATGCAGCTGCACACTTATGTGGAAGGTCTGGTATAAAGAATGTTTGGTCCCACTTCATATTAAGTGGCCCTAATACCTGTGTACTTACTTAGTAACTAGATGTGTACATTAGGGGTGGAACAGTTCGAAAAAATCGAACCGTACGGTTCTCCACACACGGTTCGGCACGCGCTAGGACCGCGGTTCAACTTAAATCTGACAACGCATCTGTAATATGGTTTCTTATAAATAACACATAAAAAAAAAAACAGGGTTCGGCTAATGTATGTTTCTGTTGATGGATGCGCATTCTGGCTTCCCAATACATTACAACAACAGCGATGAGAAAAAAAAGAAAAAAAAAACCCCGTGGACAAACCATTCACTCTTGTTCAATGCAAATGCTGTATGCTGGAATATGAGCAGTCATTTATTCCGTCATCACCCGGGTGCTGATAGCGCGCGCACACAGGTGAGACCTGAACAGCACATGTTGATATCTGTTTAAACTAAACTCATTTAAGCTTTGCCAGTTTAAACATTTAAGAGCCAGAAGACGCGAGCTCGAGCCCACAGTAAGAAGATTTGTGCGTGCGCTCATCCGAAGCGCGCATTAAATCTGACAACGCATCTGTAATATGGTTTCTTATAAATAACACATAAAAAAAAAAACAGGGTTCGGCTAATGTATGTTTCTGTTGATGGATGCGCATTCTGGCTTCCCAATACATTACAACAACAGCGATGAGAAAAAAAGAAAAAAAAAACCCAGTGGACAAACCATTCACTCTTGTTCAATGCAAATGCTGTATGCTGGAATATGAGCAGTCATTTATTCCGTCATCACCCGGGTGCTGATAGCGCGCGCACACAGGTGAGACCTGAACAGCACATGTTGATATCTGTTTAAACTAAACTCATTTAAGCTTTGCCAGTTTAAACATTTAAGAGCCAGAAGACGCGAGCTCGAGCCCACAGTAAGAAGATTTGTGCGTGCGCTCATCCGAAGCGCGCAAACCAGTGCCTCAGAACGCACGCAAATATTAAGCTCTCTCTGAAGTCGTGTGTTTGAATGGACAAATTCACACAAAAATTATGTCAAAATACCCGTCTTGTTAAGTATCCTATAGCAGACATAGCCAGCTGAACGTACTGGATCAGTGCATTCTCTTAAAGTGACAGCACTTTCTTAATATTAATCGAACAGCAACAACAAAGAAATCACTCACTGCTCTTGATTGAATAGCTTTTGTAACTTTAATAAAGATTAATCTTTAATTTATACAGTCAAATATGCAATGCTGTTTTACATTTGATTACTTTATTCAATTTCTGTACCTAAAAACGAATGCTAAACCTACCAAAAAAAACCCTTAAAAATCACTGTTTATTTTATTTGTATGTTTACTCTATTGTATTTATTTGTGCTGTTGCTTGTAGTTAGATAGATTATTCTTATTTTCTTTGACAGTATAGTTTTTCTCTAAACATAGCACATACCGAACCGTACCGAAACCGTGACTCTAAAACCGTGATACAAACCATGAAAAAGTTGAACCGTTCCACCCCTAGTGTACATAGTATGTAACCACAGTGTAAGTACACATTGGTACATAGTATCTACAGCTCTAATGTTTATGTAACTACACATATGTAGCAACCCACTGAATGGTATGTGCAAGTACAAATGTGTAACAGGACTAACAGCACTTTTTGGTAAAGAAAGTGTTACACTTTATATTAGATTTACCAATTACTCTGTAATTACTCTGATGTTA
This sequence comes from Sinocyclocheilus grahami, assembly GCF_001515645.1. NCBI lineage: Eukaryota > Metazoa > Chordata > Actinopteri > Cypriniformes > Cyprinidae > Sinocyclocheilus > Sinocyclocheilus grahami. The sequence continues at coordinate 559,812 of NW_015505670.1, forward strand.
CACAGCAGAGGCCAGTAAGTTAGGCTTTACATATAAATTGTTGTTGGTGTCCAGAATGTTACACTTTATATTAAGTGGACAGTTCCTGAGTAGTTACTATGCAAGTACATTGGTATTACAGTGGTGCACCAACTCCACCAACTCGAGATCCAACTCCTCCCACTTTACACATCCCTAAACCTACCCATCTCCACCCTCTGGATCAAATGGTTCAAATTACTCTTATACATATTGTTGTTACAAAATGTAGTTATATAATTCCTGTTACACGAGTACTTAGAGAAGTGAAAAAAGTGTTGTTACCAATGTCCTGTTACACATTTGTACTGGCACAAACCATTCGGAGGGTTGTTACATGTGTGTAAATATTACAGCTGTAGATAATATGTACTTACACTGTGGTTACATACTATGTATACATCTAGTTACTATGCAAGTACACAGGTATTGGGGCCACAATATAAAGTGGGAACGAATGTTTTTGCTCAGGTGGCCGAAATGTCCACCCACTAGAAAAAAGTTTTGCTCAGCAAGAAAAATATTACAGGGAACATTGCTCAAGACAGCAAACCTCTTTTATATGCTTGTACACAAGCCTGTCACACAAACATGCTTTAACATCACTATGAAATGACAAAGACAATCACCAGTGTGCTTCAAATAATGCTGGAAAATGTCATTTCACTGGTCATCCGTGCAGAGCACATCAGCACTCTGTCCAGTAGGTGGTGACAGCAGGATCAGAGAGACAAATGACTGACAAGAGGCCTTCCTAGCATAGTGTACTAAACATATGCTGTAGTATGCAGTTCTGGTTAAAAAAAAAAAAAAGATTGTACAAAATGGTATAGTAGCAATTTCAGTCTCTTATGCTCACCAAAGCTGCATTTATTTGATCAAAAATACAGTGAAAGCAGTAATACTATTACAATATTACAGTGTTATTATGTAACTTACATTCTTTAGACATGCCTACTTCCAGGCACTTCTGCAGTCGGCAGTACTGGCAGCGGTTTCGGGTGACCTTGTTGATGATACAGCTCTTCTCTCTGTGACAGGTGTACAGCATGTTCTTCTGAATGCTCCTCCGGAAAAAGCCCTGAGGAGAAAAGCAAGCACAGAGGTTTACTATAGCTGGAAGTTTACAAATGACACACGCAAGCAAATTAACACCAGCCCCCAGAAGCCGGCAAGACTGAGGTGGAGCGGTTATATAAAGTCACTAATGATTCACCAGTTAATCATATATTCACATTATGCGCATCGTCACTATACACAAACACACGAATAAACAACCATGGCATAGATGCAGCTCTCTCACACATACTCGCACATTATTTCTTGGCATAATGGCCGACTGAGCTCGGTTTAGATTCAGCTGTATTATGGCTGCTGGGTATTATCTCCCAGTTCTAGTGCCCAGAGGCTCCTATTTGCTAATAGCCAGTGGGGCTTAACCCACATAGGCTCGAGCGGAGGGTTACAAATGAGAGATTCACATTATTCTCCTGATCTTAATTACTGCTTGGTCAGACTCCCAAGGGCAGAGAGTCCATCCGAGGTCACAAACGGACACGGCAAAAGCAGAAAAGATGCAGCAGAAGCCACATACGATCAGAGAGCAGATGTCAAACAGTGTTTGCATATGCTTGTGGAAGGGATTTCAGCTGCTGTGCTGCAACCACGGCTCTCTGGCTGAGGATTAAACTGTGAAAGCTTCACTCGTGACTGCCGCTGGGCACGTGGGTATCAGCGGCGCTCTGCGCAGGATTCACTGATTAGGCCAAGCAGGAACACATTACGTGGGTTCAATGCTTCAGTATGAATACATTTAAGAAAAAAGATCTGGAGATACTCCTAAATATTGCAGATTTATACCTGACAAACAGGGTGAAAAAATTTCTTCTGGAAAAAAAACTGATTCTTCTGGACCTGATGTTGGATTGGATAGGCCACATTCACGTTATTAACAGGGATACATACTACTACAATGAGCTGATAATTATTAAACTATTAAAATATGTGTGACAAATTTAAACTAATTTTTATTTAGTGTTTTTAACTGTAACCATACCATTGTACGGAAGTTCTAAGAGGTCAAGGATTATTATTTTTCTTGTTTTCTCATTATCACAACTTCCCAATTTCACATTTTCTTGTGATCTCGACATAAAATTTGTTCTCTAAGTTACACAACTGCGTCATCAGGTGGCAGTATAGAGCTGTGTTCATATTGGCCCTGATTGACAGAGCGAAGACCTTACTACTTTGTGATAGCTACTGTGCAGTATTGTTCGTTACCAACAATTAACTTATAATTTGTAAATGCTTGAATCAATATGATTATTTTGCTTGAAAGTTCATCTGTCATTAGGTTACTACATGCATGACAATGGTAGACTCCCAGTTCATTGTGTTTCGGATTAAAAAAACAAACAAAAAAAACACGCGTGTCATGTCGAGAGCTCATGAGAAATTTAAGTCGTGATAAGAAAACTTTTGGGCTTTCATACTACTATCCAAAACAATATATATATAAATAAATAAATTAAAAATACTTAAAAAAAAAAAAAAAAAAAAAAAACCCATGAAAAACCCATGCACTGTTATATCTTTTTATTGAATGAAGTTAACCTTCATATCCAGTGAACAGTAAACAAATTAGCAAACTAAGTTAGCTAGCTTGTTCATTCGAGTTTAACTTCTGTTCTTTTGCAATCTAATCAAATGTCCGTGGTATATGTGACAATTTTTTTGTAAACTATGTGATAGACTGGGCTTTATTTTTCCATTTGCTGTGGGGTTTATTGAAATGTGCGCTAAAGTTATGTTTACAGTTATAATTATACCGTAATCATTTTATTATTCTGTCAGAGAGTACCTTAAAGATTGTCTGTGTTGGTCTAATAAGAATATTATGGTGTTACGGTGTGTAGGCTGATACCCATATTTCATACCGTTTCATCCAGCAAAGCTTCATCACAGAACTATTCTTCAACTTACAAAACCAAGAGAAAGCTACAAGGACATTGGAGTTTGTTCAAAGGTAAATATTGTTAGATTTGTTTTGCCCCTCTTCCCAGCTTTTTTTTTTGTTGTTCTCTCTTTTTTACCTACCACCCCACCGCTCTCTTTCTTTATTTCTCTCAAACACAGTAGGTCCCCCAATTAATCTTTACTTGCCACACCCAACATCCCATATTTCTCTATTATTACATTTTAGGCACTTCATTGGTGAGAACCACGAGAGGGAAACAAAGGCCAGCCAAGTGACGGTGCTGTCGGAGAAAACAGGGCAAGGTTTTACAAAAACCTTATGAACTTTGAGTGGGACAGTATTTAGTAAGCTGAAGTAACATGCTCTGCAACTAGATGTTCATATCAAGTCATAGCATTGTGTTCTGTTCAGTCCAGTCTCACTGGTGAAGTGGAAACAGTGTTATTAATAATGCTTTAATAAAAGCCTAATGTTTTAAAGCCATATCTTGTCTGAGCAATTTGTGTTCAAGTAATATTAAGTTGTATTTAATTTTAGAATGTAAAGTTTAAATCATTAGCTTCTAGCAGAGTTACAATGTTTAGATCACATTCTACAGTACTTTAATACATTTTACAGTAATAAAGAGCTTATGAAATTGCAACTAGGGGTGGGCGATATAGCCTCAAAATTATATCACGATATTTCAAGAATATTTGCGATAATGATATTTATGACGATATAGCAAAAAAAACATGGAACAACGTTTTATTGGTGATTGCAGCTGGCAGGCAGCAGCATTTATTAGTGCAAACAAAATGAAGGGCATTTTCCATCCTTTTCCAATAAGCTACTGTCATCGATGACAGACTACCTAATTTAAAGTGTAAATCTATTGTCATAAGGTGGCAGAAGCAGCTGTGTGTTCGACTTGAAGCAGACGATCCGTGTATGATGTCAAAATACTGCGAGAGTGACTTACCCCTTGAGTGACTTACCGGCTCTCCGCGCCGCTTCGCTAAAGATATGCGCCTTGCCTATTTTTGACGGTAAGAGTGTGTGCTCGAATATGCTCTAGAACCGCTCACGCGATACTTTGATGTCATACACCAATCAGTCTGCGCAGCGCTGCTGTTGTTGTGCGCACTAGAGAACGTATATCCGCCATACGTCATTGCGACGCTATACCATTGATATCACGATATGAGACTTTTTTTTTTTTTATCATGTAAAAATTTATACCGGTATTATCGTGGACGGTATGATATGGCACACCCCTAGTTGGAATACTAAAATAACAGTGTAATGACAGTATTGTACTGTAAAGCGTATATTTTCTATGGCATGGTACGGTCATTTTTTACAGTAATAAACTGTTGTTGCAGATTACAGTAGGTACACTAGAATAACGGCTTTATGCTGGCAAATGTAGCTGCCAGTAGTTTACTGTAATTTAACAGTGATTTTTTTTATCAGTGTAGGCATTGCAACTTAGAATATAAAAAAGAAATCATTTTGAGAATTACTAAAGACTGCTAATCATTTTATTAAATTACTTTTATTGAATTACTTTTTTTTTTTTAAGATCAAATTTAAATAAGTGTTCAATGTTGGGTAATAGATGGAAATCTATATGTAAAAATAGGGGAAAACAGTATGCAGACTTAAATATCCATAACACTCGCTGATAAGCTATACATTACGCTATGCTTAGAGAATCAGTGTTGACATGATTATCTATCTACACATGAACTGCATCTAAATATGCATCCTAGTCATGCTACAGTTTTCAAAGCAAGCCTACAGTAAAAGCAAAACTCTCCCTCTCTGGTTTAGAAACAATAATCCCCCAGGCTTTTAGTGGAAAAGCCTTCAACTTATCAGTCAGGACACCGAGGGAAGCTTTTAGTATGTGTGTGCTTTTGACAGGTCTGTCCAGTGGCTGCCATCTAAAAACACTCATGTCATTTCACCGAAAGCATGTGTCCAAGGACATGTCCCGCTTGCTGAAAGAACATGTCCCTCTCACACTCGGTCTCGGCTATGAAAAAGTAATAAAGGTAAAGGTGAGCATGGCAGATGTGTGACAGAACGTGTGCTTGCCTCGCTGAGCCGAAATGGTTTTCTAATGTGCTACCCAGAGGCCTGATCTCCCTACAGAGGAGCTCTCATTCATCGGACATGTTTTATTCATGCCAGCTCTGATCTTTTGGAGGTCATTGTTGGAGGTCATTGTGGTAGATGCAGATTAAATGCTTCTTCCTGGACCAGTATCAGCAGGTCAGTGACTGTGCAGACGCACTACATGAAGTTGCACGCTGCTGTGAGCAGCAACTTCCCTGTACACGAAAATGAGTTTGCGCAGTTTCAAAACTTGACCACTTGTATAATAAAAGCAATTTATTTAAAATGACTTTGCACAGGCTTTATAAAAATGTAGCATAATTCAGCTGAAAATAAAGCATTGGGTCTATACACTTTCTCACAAAATGTGCTTACATCAGTAACCAAATATCCCATGAATCCTGACCAAAGGTACCCTTTGTACAGCCGACTGCTGTCTCACCTGGAGAGCTGATTGACTGATAACAAACCCATGACAAAAGTCACACCAGTCCACAATCAAAAGGCCCCTTTTCCTCATCCTGTTTCACTCACTTCGCTCCGTGCCGCTGTTGGTTGGGCCTGAAAGCCACAGGAACGAAGCTCAATATCATCACAAGGTGTGAAGAATGCTCTGGCAACAGAGGGGCAGCTGGGTAATTCCACTAGATTACAGGCTGCAGCAGTGGCCCATTCAGCTTTGCCATTGCAGGCATAAATTACATTTTAAAATATATTTAAATAGAAAACAGTCATTTAAAATTGTAAAAACATTTCACAACATTAGCGTTTCTACTGCATCTTTGATCAAATAAATGCAGCCTTTGTGAGCATAAGAGACATCTTTCAAAAGCATTAAAGGGGTCATATGATGCGATTTAATTTTTCCTTTCTCTTTGGAGTGTTACAAGCTCTTGGTGCATAAAGATGATCTGTAAAGTTGCAAAGACTAAAGTCTCAAATCCAAAGAGATGTTCTTTATAAAAGTTAAGAGTCAGCCACGCCTACCTAAAATGGCTCGTTCTAACACGCCCCCACATATCTACGTCACTATGTGGAAAGATTTGCATAACGCCGCCCAAATGTTCACGGCAAAGAAAGGCATAACTATTATTCTCGCTGTAGTATTGTTGTTGCCGCCGCCATGTCGTGAAGGCGCTGTGTGTTTCGTTGTGAAAGCGAAACTACTTAGTTTGGCCTTCCAAAAGAGGACGATATCTGCTTCGTCATGCCTGGAGCTGATCTGTGCTGGTCGCTGAGGAAATACAACAACTTAGCATTTTTTTGCACCGACATTCGCCACCCCTGGACTAGAGTAAAAGCAGCCATGGATTAGGAGGAGGACATAATGGATGCAGGGCTAATCTGTGCTCCTAATCTCTCACTAGGCATCACCTGACCTTTGCGAGCCCTGGATTGACCCAGTTCTGGCCTGCCGGGCAGATCCTGTAAGTGGAATGCAGCAGAAGAGGTCAGGAAGGAAACGGTTCGAGGTCTGCTGTGGCTTCCATTGGCAGGAGCGCTAAGCCTCTTTAGTGTCTCCACTAATCCTGGACATGAGTACAAACCCCCAGGCGCACCGAGACAACGGAGGAGCCGTCGTGTGTTTGTATGAAACGTGTACTCCATTTCGAATGGATATGGAGTGAAGAGACTGTGAGATCAAAATAATGCAGTCGGTCTGTTTAGTGTGACTAAGTGGTTGTGCATATGATAGTTATTTGTGCTTAGTAGCCATGAAAGACTAAGACCAGCTGCTGTTGCAAAACCTAGTGAGCTGCCTACCTAGGGAATATTTTAGATGTGCTTCAGATGTTAAGCTTATGTTAAACTAAGCCCAAATGGTAAACAGCAAAATTATGCAGCATGCTATCACACGGAGTATACTTTGAAAGTCTATGTGTTCGGCTGTATGCATACGGCAAACATTTGCATACAAATTGAAGTATACTTTGGGCATAACTAGTGTGCTAAGCAGCAGGCAACTTACTAGGGTTTGGAGCACAGCTTATGTAACATGCAGTCAAAGGTTGACCATTCTCACACATAGCCACAGAAAACAAGACCATGATTGACCATACCAATATTTTCTAATATTTTAAATTCTTTTACAAACAACAAAAGTGACAGTGTTGCATCTAATACTAGGGATGCACCGAAAGTTTGACAACCGAAATTTTTTGGCCGAAAATAGCAAAAAAAGCTCAGAATAAGTGAAAAGGCTGAATAAATTGTACCGAACAATGATATGACGCGATCAAATAGCAACCAGCGCAGAGTGAAAGGCGTGCACTCTTTATTATGCAGCACACACGTCAGCAGTGTGGAAGCATTTAAACTGTCGGAGAAAGACGCAAAAATCATTACAAGCACCGACAGCGAGAGATTGTTTAGGACTGCATCACATATCTTCAATGAGAAGAGGAAGGGGTGATTGTTGCTGGTTACTGTATGATGATTGAAAATCGCAAAATGGCCTTAAACAATTAGTAAATAAACGGCAGAACGTTATGCTTTCTAATACACACGCATTGCATTGGAAAAAAACTCGAAAAACCGTGTTCGGTATTCGGCCCAGGGTTTAATTTTGTTCGGTTTCGGCCAAGAATTTTCATTTCGGTGCATCCCTATCTAATACTATTTAATTTAACCTGGTTAATCCAATTCTATTGATGGATCAGTGAAGACTTGTTTAGTGTGGCTTATATGTAGGATTTGGCATTGCTGAAACATTGAGATTAATTTGTTTTTTAATCAAATTTAATTGTTCATGAAATGTCAAATTAGTCCCTCTTAAGTCAATTTCAACAACCTTTGTTAAAATAGTAGCTACATGGATGCTTGCCTTCAATGTTGACTACAACAGCCTTGCAAAAAAACAAAAAACGCAAAATAAAAAATAGTCTCAAACACATTTTTGACTTAAGGACATACAGCCCAAATGCTGACTCCTCTCTTTGTTCATCTCAAAGCAGACAAGGCTGTAGGGTCGAGAGGAAGAGAGTGATGGGTGAATTTTGAAGGAAGAGACGAGTGCAGATATGTCCTCCCACCATTCAAAGGCAGCGAGATGGGAGAAGACAGCACATGCAAATTTAATGAAGTCATGTTTATTTCTCAGCGAGCAGCACCGTGTCTGTGTGTGTACACGTGCGCACTCTCCACCCACGCTTCCCTGCGGCTGTGCTCTGATAAAGGGGCTTTGTAGCTTTCATGGAGAAACACAGGGGTTTGGAGTTGAACTTTCTCAGGGAGACACGGTGTAGATCATACATTGTATACACTACCAGTCTTCAATTATTAAGTAGCACTGAAATAAAAGGCTAGAGTTCACCGTTGTGCAAATGGGGTCTTTTTTTCCCCCCTCACAGTAAACGTCAGTACAGGAGGTTGTCACCAGTGGCAGTGCTAGAAAACACCCATGGAATGACTGAACCACAAAAGATATTTTGCGTAAAAGGATTTTTTATATATATATATATATATATATATATATATATATATA
>NW_015505670.1:569071-573363 GCF_001515645.1 Sinocyclocheilus grahami
TAGGGCTGTGTATCACCAGCAAAGTCACGATACGATACATATCACGATATAGAGACCACAATACGATACGGGGCTGCACTGAATTTCACCTCCAGAATGTAGTAAAACAGCAGTTTATTAAACACTGCATACTATAGTGCCATTTGATTAAAAAATAAAAATTAGAAGAGTTCTAAACTAATGCAATGTCTTCACTGTATCTAACGCACACACATGCTCAGTCACTCAGATCATGTTGATGACTCAGATATTCAGGAACAAACTTTTTAGCGCTGCCCCGCAATTTTATCAACTAAATATCTTAAATCGCTCAAGAGCTACATTATCTCTCAACAAGGAGCTGGTAACATCAGTGTTTCTAAAGGAATTAAAGCCACAGCTTCACTGTTAATAGAGAAACGCGGCAAAACGGTGGTAATTCATACATACACAGCCTCTCTCTCTCTATTTAAGAGTGCTTTATTGGCATGACAAAAATTATAAATTTTTATTGCCAAAGAAATTGCAGCTGGACTGCTTACAAATAGTGCACATATGTATTAACAGAAAGAAAAAGAATAATAATAGTAATAATGAATTACTAATGTAAGTATATAAACTAGAAATAAAAATAAAATAAGGGATTAGACAGATTTACAGAAGCAAAATATCTCTCTCTCTCTCAAGCTAACCGGTGTTTTCAGAAAGCAAGCGCGTTTATCCACAGTGGAGAGAGAGCACGTGCAACATGGTTGCCAGGTTGATAAAGATAAGTAACACACTTAGTAGATATTTCCGTATTGCGAAAGTGTGAAGCTCTGTGTTGGGGATTACATCTCTTCAAATCAGGCAACCCAGTCGTGCTCCTCTGCGGCCAGATTAAACCTTGTTGTTGCCTATATATTATGCTCTATTCATTATTTTTTAGAAACCTCGCAGTTCTATGCTCAATTTTAAACGGTGTTCTTGTATTCAAATTAAGCACGGTCCACTGCTGCACACGTGCCACAATATCGTATCGTCAAATCTCTGTGACGATACATCGTTGTATCGATCACGGCACTAATATTTATACAACAGTTCTTTCTGGTTCTTGAATCTGATTGGCTGATAGGAGTGCGATATTAGAGTCCAACAGAGCTCCTTGACCTCTTCACTGTTAGTATCACTCCGCTTGCCGAAGTTGCCATATTTCTCACAGCGAGTGTCATGGCGGACGCCCAAATCCACGATAGTTTTAAAAATAATACCGTTTTGCATCACGAAATGCAGTTTTAAGAGTTTTTTTTAGGCGAGAATGTGTTTACTTGGACGTTAAATATTCGGTTTGTTAATAAAGAAAACATCTGTTTGAAAATTTGCTTCGACGTTTTCAGCGACTTCTTCCTCTCGACCCTACAGCGCTCATTACACCCGCCGAGAGCGCCTCACCGCGGCCAGATCTTCTGTGTCTATAGTGGTTAAACATGAGATATAATTCGCTTTGGGTAAATCTAACGGGCAGTCTTGGTCTCACTAAACTATTATTTGTTACAGAGCAAATAGTTTTAGCAAAATCTTATGTTTATGTAAATTCAATGCTGTTTAGCCTACAGTATATCGGGCTGCCTTTGTACTGGAATGTGAATTGTACCAGGAAAACCCCACCAAAAAAATTTGTATTTTACCCCCTCGAAAGCAATTGGGCTATTTTCAGGCTAGTTTCGAGTAGTAATTAGGTGGGTTTTGTAGCGAAAACCTGGCAACCCTGCACCAGACAGAGCTGTCGGCGATTCTTCCTATTGTGAAGTCATCCATCGTGCAGTGTGAACACAGCAGCAACTGAATGCTACCCCAGATTGTCACACAATGTGAAAACAACTGCGATCCGACGAGTTTGGAAATCGTGCAGCGTGAACTCGGCATTACCGATACATGGTGCATGTGTTCGTGATGGTGATTTTAGTTGCATTGTTCTGCCATTAGATGGCGACAAGAGACTGTTTTTATGAGTCAGCACTGCAGTAAAGACTTTTACATTGAAAAATACGCTTTTGTAAACGGAAGTTATTTTTAATTTCAACAACGGTGCAGCTAACAAATGCACTGAGCAGAGCTGTCATCAGAAATCACTCTTAACAGATGAAAGGATATTGACAATATGACAAAGTGGACCTCAGTGGACATTCAAACTTATGTTTTATTGTGTGTAGGAGACTGAGATGCAGTATCAGATGCAGGTATCACACTCGCTCAGTTCATCTCTCACTCACAATACTTTACTCTACATAATACAGCAAGCTTTTACTACAGTAATACAATAAGCTTTCAGTGAAGCAACTCAACGTTCCTTCGTTATTAGCTCTAAAGGGACGTTTTGGAATTAGTAACGGAGAATGGGGCTCAGCTGTTAAACTGTCAACTTTAGATTTAAATCTGTGGCAGAAGGAAGTAGTTCTGCATAAAAGAGGGCTTTTAAAAGACACTCCATTGTGGTTTCTAATTTATTTTCACACTCGTGCCGTCAAACTGTTGTATAAACGCAATATCACACTCGTAGAAGTGAGATATTGCTCAAATATACACACACACATACACTACTGGTCAAAAGTTTGGTATCAGTAAGACTTTTAAATGTTTTTTTTAAAGTCTCATCAAGGCTGCATTTATTTGATCAAAAATACAGAAAAATCAGTTATCTTGCAAAATGTTATAATATAAAATAATAATTTTATATTTTAATATCCTTTAAAATATTATTTATTTCTGTGATGCACAGCTAAATTTCCATCAGCCATTACTCCAGTGTAAAGTGTCACATGATCCTTAAAGGGGTCCTATTATGCTTTTTCACTTTTTCAACTTTAGTTAGTCTGTAATGTTGCAGTTTGAGCATAAAAAAAAGATCTGAAAAGTTCAAAGTCCATTTCAAAAGGAGATTTTATTTAACAGAAATCACTTTTCAAAAACTACAACGAACGACTCGTTTGGACTACAACGCGTATTTTCCGGGATTTGTGATATCACAAATACCGACGAATGGGACGAGACCTGGTTGACAAGTCTTAACAATTTAACACATCCTTGCTGAATAAAAGTTAAGTAAAAAAAAAAAAAAAAAAAAAAATTATAAAAATGTACTGACCCCAATCTTTTGAACTGTAGTGTATATTGTTAGAATATATTTCTATTTTAGATAAATCCTCTTCTTTTTAACTTTTTATTCATCGAGGAATCCTGAAAAAAAGTATCACAGGTTCCAAAAAAATATTAAGCAGCACAACAGTTTCCAGCACTGATAATAAATTGGCATATTAGAATGATTTCTGAAGGATCATGTGACACTGAAGACTGGAGTAATGATGCTGAAAATTCAGCTTTGATCACAGCAATAAATAAGATTTTAATGTATATTAAAATAGAAAAGTTATTTTACTTCATAATATTTCACAATATTAAATTTTTTTCTGTATTTTGATCAAATAATTGCAGCCTTGATGAGCATAAGAAACTCCTGTAAAAAACATTAAAAATCGTTCTGATCCCAAACTTTTGACCGGTAGTGTATACAGGTGCATCTCAGTAAATTAGAATGTCGTGGAAAAGTTCATTTATTTCAGTAATTCAACTCAGATTGTGAAACTCGTGTATTAAATAAATTCAATGCACACAGACTGAAGTAGTTTAAGTTGTGATGATTTTGGCTCACATTTCACAAAAACCCACCAATTCACTATCTCAACAAATTAGAATACTTCATAAGACCAATAAAATAAATTTTTTTTAGTGAATTGTTGGCCTTCTGGAAAGTATGTTCATTTACTGTACATGTACTCAATACTTGGTTGGGCCTCCTTTTGCATGAATTACTGCATCAGTGCGGCGTGGCATGGAGACAATCAGCCTGTGGCACTGCTGAGGTGGTATGGAAGCCCAAGTTGCTTTGATAGCAGCCTTCAGCTCATCTGCATTGTTGAGTCTGGTGTCTCTCATCTGCCTCTTGACAATACCCCATAGATTCTCTATGGGGTTCAGGTCAGGCGAGTTTGCAGGCCAATCAAGCACAGTAACACCATGGTTATTGAACGTAACACCATAACCAGCTTTTGGTACCTTTGGCAGTGTGGGCAGGTGCCAAGTCCTGCTGGAAAATGAAATCGGCATCTCGGCATCTCCTGTCAGCAGAAGGAAGCATGAAGTGCTCTAAAATTTCCTGGTAGATGGCTGCGTTGACTGTGGACTTCAGAAAACAGTGGACCAAAGTCCTCTTTTCAGATGAAAGTAAATTTTGCATTTCATTTGGAAATCAAGGTCCCAGAGTCTGGAGGAAGAGT
>NW_015505670.1:575421-575762 GCF_001515645.1 Sinocyclocheilus grahami
GACTGGAGTAATGATGCTGAAAATTCAGCTTTGATCACAGCAATAAATAAGATTTTAATGTATATTAAAATAGAAAAGTTATTTTACTTCATAATATTTCACAATATTAAATTTTTTTCTGTATTTTGATCAAATAATTGCAGCCTTGATGAGCATAAGAAACTCCTGTAAAAAACATTAAAAATCGTTCTGATCCCAAACTTTTGACCGGTAGTGTATACAGGTGCATCTCAGTAAATTAGAATGTCGTGGAAAAGTTCATTTATTTCAGTAATTCAACTCAGATTGTGAAACTCGTGTATTATATAAATTGAATGCACACAGACTGAAGTAGTTTAAGT
>NW_015505670.1:575889-579974 GCF_001515645.1 Sinocyclocheilus grahami
ATTTACTGTACATGTACTCGATACTTGGTAGGGGCTCCTTTTGCATGAATTACTGCATCAGTGCGGCGTGGCATGGAGACAATCAGCCTGTGGCACTGCTGAGGTGGTATGGAAGCCCAAGTTGCTTTGATAGCAGCCTTCAGCTCATCTGCATTGTTGAGTCTGGTGTCTCTCATCTGCCTCTTGACAATACCCCATAGATTCTCTATGGGGTTCAGGTCAGGCGAGTTTGCAGGCCAATCAAGCACAGTAACACCATGGTTATTGAACCAGCTTTTGGTACCTTTGGCAGTGTGGGCAGGTGCCAAGTCCTGCTGGAAAATGAAATCGGCATCTCCATAAAGCTTGTCAGCAGAAGGAAGCATGAAGTGCTCTAAAATTTCCTGGTAGATGGCTGCGTTGACTGTGGACTTCAGAAAACACAGTGGACCAAAGTCCTCTTTTCAGATGAAAGTAAATTTTGCATTTCATTTGGAAATCAAGGTCCCAGAGTCTGGAGGAAGAGTAGAGAGGCACAGAAACCATGTTGCTTGAAGTCCAGTGTGAAGTTTCCACAGTCAGTGATAATTTGGGCTGCTATGTCATCTGCTGGTGTTGGTAGATTACCCGTAATCGTAATACGGGTAGATTAATCAAAAAGCATGTCTAATTCATTAAAATCATGAAACTTAAACAATTTAACATCAATTTATTAAAAGTTTAACAAATATTACGTTTAGGGCCATATGAAATGTTTTATTTGTCCAACCTTATGTTTTATTGTAACCAAATTCTGTTTTAGCATGTCTAATTTGAAAGCATAAAACAAGTTTCATTTATTCTTAAAACAGCCTTATGATTTTTTTGCTCAGAAATTCTGTGTTGTGTATTTACATTTTGTATCACTGGAAGCATCACGAGCGTTTCAGTACGAGTACTACACAAAACCGCGCGTCTGCGCCATTCATTAACACAGACACGCAGAATTCATATTTAAATATGAATCATTTTGCGGCTTAATATTTACAAATACTAGTGGGAGTGAGTGTGTGTGTGTGTGTGTGTGAGCGCGCGCATCGGGCGGAACTCCGCTGTGCGTGATACAGAGCGCGCGACCATAACGTAGAGACTGAAATGACATGCCGTCGTGTAAATAAGATAAATAACATAAGGCTATTTAGTTTGCTTAATGAAAGAACAAGGTATAGACATGTTCTATAAGAAAGGTAACTTTAAATGACTTCTGTTGTGATCTGGCGCTATAGAGAAAATATAATTTAAAAAAATGAACTTGACCTTCAAGGGGGGTGGGGGGTGCCGTTGTGGGGGCGGGTGCCCCCCTAAAATAATGGCAGGGGAAACACTGAATTGGCGTCGAACATAGACAAGTGTGACTAAAGCGACCAAAAACATTTGTGGCCTCAATCCTTCTGCAAATTGAAATGGGCTAGATTCTTACCTTGCACCCTTCACATGCGCTAACTCCATAGTGGTAGCCCGAGGACTTGTCCTGGCAGACGAAACAGGGCTTGTAGATCCGTGGTGGTGGTGGTGGAGAAGGTGGGCTGGGTACGATCTCCTCTGAGCTTGTGCTCTGGGTCTCCACAGCTACAAGAGAACAGAAACAGCCTTTAGTTTGACTCAATGTGCCATCATTTCCTCACAAGGTTTATTATTAGGTTCCTTCGTGCACAGAGAAAACAGCATTTTGTGTTTTAGCAACAGTCTGCAGTGACCTTCAACCTTCAAAAGATGCTGCCGCTCCCCAGGAAGGCTCAGCGAGGGAGCGCTTGCGCATCCCGATGAGCAGCTAAGGTCAAGCTTGTCAGGAGAACGTCTCCATTCCTGGAGCGAGCAGACAGATAGGCTGGTGCCACGCTCTTCTTACACATTCGCTCTTGCTTTCCTCCCAGTTTCAGCTGCTACCGACTGGGACGAGTGCCAGCCTTAATTAATAAAGTCATGACAGTCAGCTGGGGTGGGGTGAGGAGGGAGGAACTGCACGCTGTGCTTGAGTGGAGCTGCACTGCACCGTCAAAGAGCTGCCATGACCGAGAGCTTATGAAACAACTGTGATTTAAGTAGCAGACCATGAGAAAAACCCACGCCAGTGTACATCCTGCCCTCGCCACACGTCAAAGGCACAAAACGACAAGGGCTTTGCATTTTGAATAGCTGAAATTCTCTATGTCACTGATGATTCCCTGTATGAATATGCCCACATGTAAATGACTGTCTGCATGGTGGTGATGATGGCACCGGTATATTTTCAAAACATAAATGTACACAGACACATTCCACTCCGCAACTCTCATGTGTCTCTCTCTTGCTGCCATCCTCTCCTTTCCCGCTGTGTCTCTCACAAATGCCATGGCGTGGAGAAAAATGAGATGAAGACACAGGTTGCTAGTGAAGGAGTACATGCTATTATGTGGGTGCAGTTAGCAGGTGTCATTAATGCAGAGACTTAGATATTGTTTCAATAACCCCTAATAGATGTTGAAAAGGGGTAATTGCTGCATCAAAGGGGCATCCAAAATTTTAGTCAACCTCAAGTTGTTCCAACTTGTATAAATTTCTTTCTTCTGCTGAACACAAAAGAAGATATTTTGAAGAATGTGGATAGCCAAACAGTTGCTGGTAGCCACTGACTTACATCGTATGGGGAAAAATACTATGGAAGTCAATGGGGATCATTATTGGGTTTCATTATTTAGCAATTTTCTGACCTTTCTCCCTGACCCTTTAAATGTTTTTGTTACTGCAGTAGCATTAAATATTTTTGGTTTAAATATTTTGAAACATGTTAAACAGTAGGGCTGGGTTTTGACACAAATTTCACAAATTGATTCTATTATCCTTCACAAGCTTTCAATTCGATTCTAATTTTGATGCGATTAGATTCAATATAGATTATTTTGGATATACAGTGGGTACGGAAAGTATTCAGACCCCCTTACATTTTTCACTCTGTTATATTGCAGCCATTTGCTAAAATCATTTAAGTTAATTTTTTTTCCTCATTAATGTACACACAGCACCCCATATTGACAGAAAAACACAGAATTGTTGACATTTTTGCAGATTTATTAAAAAAGAAAAACTGAAATATCACATGGTCCTAAGTATTCAGACCCTTTGCTCAGTATTTAGTAGAAGCACCCTTTTGATCTAATACAGCCATGAGTCTTTTTGGGAAAGATGCAACAAGTTTTTCACACCTGGATTTGTGGATCCTCTGCCATTCCTCCTTGCAGATCCTCTCCAGTTCTGTCAGGTTGGATGGTAAACGTTGGTGGACAGCCATTTTTAGGTCTCTCCAGAGATGCTCAATTGGGTTTAAGTCAGGGCTCGGGTTGGGCCATTTAAGAACAGTCACAGAGTTGTTGTGAAGCCACTCCTTCATTATTTTAGCTGTGTGCTTAGGGTCATTGTCTTGTTGGAAGGTAAACCTTCGGCCCAGTCTGAGGTCCTGAGCACTCTGGAGAAAGTTTTCGTCCAGGATATCCCTGTACCTGGCCGCATTCATCTTTCCCTTCTACGAAGTATATGTATGCAATGAATATAATGTTAAACATTCAGTATTAACGCCTGAATAGCTGATGTGCGCGAGTTGATAAGCAAAGCGCGCTGAGTGGATTGAGCACACGGCAGCGCAGATGCGCGAGCTTGTCGAGTGAATATACCTTTCTCACAGACATCACTGGAAAGTTTGTAGTTCGGTCGGATACGTCAAAAACAAGTAAAACAATGCACAAGTTACTTAACGACAGAGAGAGTGAGAGAGCGCGCGCGCGCAATTCTGTTGTGTGATCTTTGATGTTCACTCACTTAGTACATGCATCATTTGGATTAAAACTAAATCGTAAAAATAAGACCATTTATAGGGGCATTCACTATAAATGTCATTTATTTTTAACCTTAGGCATACACGACTTTCTGGCGAAAGTGAATCTAACAGCTTGTGTAAAATGCGCTATAGGCTGTACTATTCTGCACCAGTACAAATACGTGCATGCGTTGCGTGTGTTTAGCTTGCTTGATTGTTTCTGCATTATATGAGTGGCTTTGGAATATAAATCGCAGCACGTTTCAGATGAAAAACA
>NW_015505670.1:580283-595729 GCF_001515645.1 Sinocyclocheilus grahami
GCGCAGATGCGCGAGCTTGTCGAGTGAATATACCTTTCTCACAGACATCACTGGAAAGTTTGTAGTTCGGTCGGATACGTCAAAAACAAGTAAAACAATGCACAAGTTACTTAACGACAGAGAGAGTGAGAGAGCGCGCGCGCGCAATTCTGTTGTGTGATCTTTGATGTTCACTCACTTAGTACATGCATCATTTGGATTAAAACTAAATCGTAAAAATAAGACCATTTATAGGGGCATTCACTATAAATGTCATTTATTTTTAACCTTAGGCATACACGACTTTCTGGCGAAAGTGAATCTAACAGCTTGTGTAAAATGCGCTATAGGCTGTACTATTCTGCACCAGTACAAATACGTGCATGCGTTGCGTGTGTTTAGCTTGCTTGATTGTTTCTGCATTATATGAGTGGCTTTGGAATATAAATCGCAGCACGTTTCAGATGAAAAACAAAACGTGACTTCTATTTCTGAAAATATCACAGTTAGGTGATTTATAACATACCATTATTCCCTCTAATGGTATTCTTAAGTATACTTAAGTATTCAGACCCTTTGCTCAGTATTTACTAGAAGCACCCTTTTGATCTAATACAGCCATGAGTCTTTTTGGCAAAGATGCAACAAGTTTTTCACACCTGGATTTGGGGATCCTCTGCCATTCCTCCTTGCAGATCCTCTCCAGTTCTGTCAGGTTGGATGGTAAACGTTGGTGGACAGCCATTTTTAGGTCTCTCCAGAGATGCTCAATTGGGTTTAAGTCAGGGCTCTGGCTGGGCCATTCAAGAACAGTCACAGAATTGTTGTGAAGCCACTCCTTCGTTATTTTAGCTGTGTGCTTAGGGTCATTGTCTTGTTGGAAGGTAAACCTTCGGCCCAGTCTGAGGTCCTGAGCACTCTGGAGAAGGTTTTCGTCCAGGATATCCCTGTACTACACTTATTTCGTGTGGATACGTAATCATTATCATACAAATCTGAAAGCAAGTCTATAACATTGCTACAGTTGCTGCAAGCTAGCCTCCCAACCATCTAAAGCAGATGTAGAATAACGCTTACAAAAGAACCCGACTGCAAGTACATTAATTTTATTAGTATTAACTCATAACGGACGTCTTTATATTTCAAGTAGTTCCCGCATTTTCCCGAGAAGTCTCCGGTGTAAAGGTATAAAAGAAGTACAGATACACTGCAGAAAAGCCGTTAGTTGACATCGTGAAAAGGGTCTATTGGATGGGAGGTGCGCTACAATGTTCCGTTCATTATCTGACAGGCTAGACTAATCGATTCTTGGGATTTATGAATCGATATAGTTTCATAAAAATTAGAATAGATTTAATAGAGAAAATCAATATTTTTTACCCAACCCTATTAAACAGTGAGTTAGGTAGGATCTCAGCTTTGTCAATTACGAGTGGTAGAGTAGAAAACGAGACCTCACCTCCAACGCACTACATATGCACTGTTGCTGAGCCAGTGGGCAACCGTTTGCGTCTATTTCCTGTGTTCAGAAAAAGCAGTCAAAGCTAAAAATACCCACCCTGGCTAGCACAGAGTCAGATGAGGATGTCGAGGTCTTATCTCTTTCCACACACATACAGCAAACATCCCCACAAACGCAAACACGATTCCCAGCACACGATCAAACGCTAACACAACTGACTTCAATGTAGTGTGTTGAGAGCTGCTTAATGGTTTTATTTAGCAAATGAAGAAAGAAAACTAGAAAAATCTCAAATAATGTGGGGAAACTACAAAAGAAAAACAGAGACCCATGAAGGTACAGTTATGGAGAATTACGAGCAATAACTTGGGAAACACAGGGTTTTCCCAAATATACAGAATACGCCTTCTGAACAATGCATTTCCAGTCAATCACTGAATAAAACAAAAAACATTTTACAGAAATTACTCAAAAAGCTATTTCTTGCTAATTTGTAATAAGAGCTGAGCAAATGAAAGGGGGAAAAAAAATAATAAAAATTTTCAAGATACAAATTTGCATGAATTTTCCAGGCCTGGAAGCTACACTTTTATTATTCCCTACAAGTCCCTAATAATTACAAGCTTTTTAATGACTATGGTAACTAGAGGTCGACCAATATATATATATATTTTTTGATGGCAGATACTGACTTCTTAGGGATGGCAGATGATCAATATAAAGCCGACATATTTAATAAAAAAATTATTTAAATAGCACGTGCTGCAGTAAATTTTTTTTTTTAATTTTTACATCACATAAATAAGAAATAATTTGAAAATGAATCAATACGACAAGATAACTTGATAAAAAAAGATGTATACATTTATACAGATGTGTTTAGATAGTGTTGCCAAAAATATTTCATACTTTGTCCTTTAATGCAACTGTTTTACCCTTCAAAGGCAAAAGGCAGTACCAATGCCTTCAAACAATGCCTCAATTTAATTCATCCGTATATAAATTTGCACCATTAAAAAAAAAATAATAATAAATTTAAAAAAAAGAGCTCTTATTGGAAAAACATAAAACAAACTGGTATCTCAGCACGAAACATTTGCAGATGGTATTTTCACACACACAGAGAGAACAGGAAGTGAGAAAAACTACTGGCTGGCATCACACATCCTGCTCTCACGAACACGAAGCTTAAAGAAGGTGAGACTGTTTTTAGATGTCAAGCAGTTCATTTCTCTCCCACAATTATTCTCACTGTTGCACTCGTTCCCTTTCACCAAATCTCACTCTCTCTTTCTATGCCATTCGCTCGTTCCCTAGAGCGCCATCTGACCTCTTTCTGCTGCGCAGCTCCAATATGAGTGGCACATTTTCCATAACAGGGACAGAGCTCAACACAGATCCAGGACAACATTATGGGAACTGCTCTTCTGATAGCAGACACTGGGGCGATGGGCAAAATTACGCCTTCATCTACTCTCACCCATACCACAGTGCCTCAAACTTTCTCGATCTGATCTATAATAAATAGTGCATATTAAAAACTGAACGGCTGAACTGAACAGAGAAATCCCTCGCTCTTATATAAGTGAAAATTTTAGGGTTAGAAGTTGCTTCCCTGAACCCGAATAACCCTGAATAACCGCAGAATTGGCAGCACAAGCAGCTTCCTGTGAAGCTGTGATCAGGTGGCACGCTCTAATTACGCACTCTGTTGCATCTCTGAGGAGACGCGTCTTAGTCATGGCTGTTGAGTTGGCCTGTAGCTCTGGAAGGAACAACCTCATGCTGAAATCAACTTTAATTATGCCCAGAGGTTCGACCCAGGGTAACCTTACATTAACCGCTGTGAGGCTTTCGGAAATGGGTCAGTTTCACCACCTGTCCGAGATGGCCCTCGTGCACACAGAAGACATCAGTTACCGAGGTGTTCTTTAGCTGTTTGACATCATCATGTACTTCCACTCACTTCCAAAGCTGGCAGGCCAGTTAAATCTCACATTAAATCTGCCAACACATAGGCTCTGCTCCAAAACACAGTACACAGGCTGCCTAGACAGCATTTTAAGGCATCAAAATGTATGCAGTCTTCTAAAATACTCTTCTAAACGCTTTTAGTCACAACCTAAGGCAGCAATGCATGTATCCTTCATAAAAGAGGCAATCCCAAAAAAGAATTGCAACTATGTAGGCAACGTGCCAGGTTTTGGAACAGGTGTAGCTTTCAATCATTTTACTCATTCCTTTCTTATCATTTTGTGAGGGTTTGAAATCCCAACAGGGCAAAAATGTCATCTTACCACAATCACTAGGACTTGATTTTTGAGAGTAAGACAGAAATAATAATGGCATTAATGGCAGCCTGCACAAGCAGCTGGCACTGACGTCCCGTCACAGCAAAAGAAGTTTGAGAGGGGTGGACGGCAGAAAGATGGTTCTTGTATCTCAGTTTCCCCTAGAGACTGTTAACTGAACTCAATGAACTGCCCTGACCCCTGTCTATTAATGAAACACAAGACAAATCATCACACACAGCAAATACACTTTGCATAAACGTAGAAAATGTATTTATTATAAATATACTATCACAAAAATATAAATGCATTAAAAATACCACATACTCTAAAAAAAAATTACACATCTATTATTTTATATCTTACCTAACTTAATATAAATATTATTTAACACCACCACCAACAACAACATAAATGATAATCAAACATTAATACTATGTATGTGTTCAAATTTGTATGAATTTGTATATTTAATTATCTTAGGGCCAAAAATCAGACTTAATTTGAGGTTCATGGGCTGAAAGCAGTTGCATTGTATCCAACTATATTGAAATTAACAAATAAAGGTCACTTATATTCTATTCATTTTAATATAATAATAAAACAAAAGTGTCAAATCAAATCAAACCAAATCATTATAAGCCAACTTTGGTTTGGGCATCTCTGTTTTAGAGTTCTTTCGGAAGGAATGGATGTTGCCTAAGGCATTCATTTTTAAATTTCACAAAAACAAAACAAAATAATGGCAAACTACAGGTATTTGAACACTGCTATACAAATAAAATAAAATAAAATAAACTGAAAATCAATATAAATTGCACTTAATTTGCCACATGGATATGTATTTCACTTATACGTACAGTACTTGCATATTCTGACATTTCACAGGGCATGTCAAAACAGGCTGCAGTCAGCATTATTTGTGAGCTCTCTGCAGTAGAAACCACATATAGGGAGACAATTATGTTACTTGCACATAGAATGAGAAAAATATTATGGCATGAAAGTCTTTGAGCATGTGGGTGTGTGTCTAAGTGAGAAAAATAGAGGAAAGCTTGTGAGTTATGTGCGAGAGAGTGAGAAAGACAGAGCGAGTGTGAGAGAGGGAGAGGAAAAATAGGGCAGACCATGAAAGGAAAACGCTGCATACCTCTCAGCGTTGGCGGTAGCTCTCTTGGGGAAAGTGGATCCTGGTACAACTATTAAGCCTCCCTATACTTACCCGACACACACTCAATAAAAAATGAGTCCCGTTTCTTTGTGTTATTCAAAGTTAACCCAGTGAGAGAGGGAGAGGGAGATGGATACAAATGGAATCAAGACCTCATCATTACCAACACCATTATGGTGCTCCTGGGCACAGAGATATGGAGACGCTGGAGAAAAATGAGGGAGCGTGCAGGATGAAAAGCACGCACTCATGTGAGACTACGATGTAGGTCCCTTTGCACCACAGTGCTGGTGAGTCACAGGCCTGGATCTGTAGCTCAGTCTGGTGACTCATCTCTTTAAGCTCTGCCTCTTGTCTCCTATTGGTCAATGAGGACATGATAGACTGCTTTTTTCCAACAGTCATCTTTTTTAGATAGGGAATTGGCGAAATTGTTTACTCATACCACTTGTGCTGGTATTCAGCCTCCCAGGACTGTATACACGTAACAGAAGATAGAAATGTTTTTTTTTTTAGGTATATTTCATACATTACTAAAGCAAATAATCAAACAAGCCACTTTATGAATACATGAAGACAAAGGGATGACTTGATGTTTATCTGCAAACAGCTCAGTTGTCTCAAGAATGTCAGCTGTCAATTGATTCAGGAGCTGCACTCAAGGTCTGAGTAGCACAGCACAAATGGTTCGACACTGCTGGCAGGTCAAATTCCATCTTGCAACATTTTAATAACTTCAGCTGCAAAGTGTCTTAAGGGAAACACAGATGTCCAGCTCACTCTTCTGAACAGGATTGTTCTTTTAAGCGAGCTACTAAGCAGCTCCCAGATGCTAGACTATAAGCAAAGATCTTATGCTCTGATTCATGAGTCGTTGTTTACACAGCACAGAACAGGTCATGAGAACAGCATTTGCCCACAAACCAGTACTGTTGTTGAAGTAATAAAGTCTTCTTTAATCTATATTTTATAAAATGGCTTTATGGTGCTTTCAGACTGCTCAGAGAGCAATTCAAACTTCACTCAACTCAAACACACGCTCTTTGTGTGGCGTCCAGTCAGCTGGTGAATGGACTGAATGATACGGCAACTATTGTTAATTTTAAATTCAATTAAATCACAGGTACTTTGAAAACATCTGAAGTGCCAGACATGATGCATGAAGATCACAAGACCATATGTGTGCAGTGAGGAACTATATTTTATGGTGCTTTGCATTTGGTCTGACTAAAAAATAAAATAAAATAAATAAATAAAAGAAGTGCTGACTGGACAATAATAGGCAGGACGTGAGCACTTTACAATGACTTGCTTTACCAACTTTAACAAAGACATGGAATTTCGTAGCTAAACAAGTTGACCGAACTGTCACTTGCCCCGTTTGGTCACAAATGCATCACGTCGTCTCGCTTTCACTGATCAAATTCATGTGTCTTTATTGGTCTTGCAAACTTTGGTTTTCTATGAATATTGTCTTAAAAAAAAATCTAATTAAAGCATGTTTATATATTTATAGCCTAGCTGTCATTAGCGTAGCTTAGGGCTGGATAATAATTCAATATCAATATGTATCGCGATATAATTTTTTTCAATAACGGTGATATGATTTTTAAACACATTTCCGATATTTCGATATACATTATCAGTGTTTCCCATACATTGATTTATTTGTGGCTTTTGACTTCATTGAATAAACATGAGCACTGCACATTTCAAAATCAAAACACGTCGTGTTGTATATGAATGTATCTCTGAGGGAAAGAACTGTCTTCAGAAAAGCTTCCATGGCATTTTCATTTGATCTGATAAAGTATCGTTCATGAGCGGAGCTGCTTTGATTACAGCCGTTACTGGAGAAACCGCTAGGTCTACCGCTCACAGCGCCTCCTGCTGGCAGGCAAGCAGTTTGCATTTTTAAAAGCCCATCTCCAGCAACATGTTTTTGTTGTAGCTCTTTATTTACTTTTTCTGCAGAAACTCAGAGCACCTTTCATACTCTTTTTACTGGCTAAAGCACATTTGTTTCAATCTATAAGAATAATCAGCCTACTAGTGATGCGCGGATGAGCTAAAACGTCACCCGAATCCGCAGCTTCAAATAAATTATCCACCCGCCAACCGCCCGCACCTGTATTTTTGTCTGATTTAGATAACCGCACCGGATCATCACATTAGGGTTCGTACGGTCATGAAAAACCTGGAAAAGTCATTGAACAGCAATTTCCAGGCCTAGAAAGTTTTGTAAAAATAAATAAACTCAAAGTTTTTGAAAAGTCATGAAAATCTATCTCACAATTCTCTGTATAATCAGATCCTGAATTTCGTTGCGGGATTGCGCATTCATCGCATTACTCATTCCCGCTGCTTTCGACTTTAAAATGAGGGAAATTACTGCAAAACCTTTATTCAATATAGTGTGTAGGTTAGATGAGTAAATAAATCCACACAAACCATCAGATGAAAACAGCGTAGGTGATTCAGCTGTACCGCGTCTTCTCTCTTTGACTTTTGCTTCACATCGACGCATCTAGAGCTGCTGCACGCTGCAATAAAAGACTTTAACTCGCGTTTCGGGACAGTTGACAATTGTCAATTGCCTAATCAGTCATTGTTGCATCGTCACAAATTTATTATTTTCACGTCTTTTTAAGCCATTCAGTACTCGCGCTCTCTAGAGGCGCGTGCGCTCACAGTCACATCCAAAGCGCGCTGCGAGTACCAAATTGAGAAAGTACTGTCGGGTTTGTCTTAAGTTAATGTAAACAGTTAGTATCAGTATTGGATCCGTGAAATAGCTCTCGTCAGGGGCGTAGCCATCGTTTCAGAAGTGAGGGGGACAGAAATGTTATATATATATATATACACATATATAAAACATTACAATATACAATATACATATCGTCCAGCCCTAGCGTAGCTACAGAAGTGAACCGTGACTCTTCAGCCTAGGCCTTCTCCTCCTATACTCGTCGGGGGAAAAAACTACCAGCCTAGCTTACGGTGTCTTCTTCTAAAAGTCATCTTTGACAATTCCAGCTCTGAAACAAGAGGCTATCCAGCCTTAAGGCGGTCGCACAGCAGACGACATGTGCAGCCCTGCACCGCGCCTCACCACATCTTTAAAATTCCCACACATTGTTTTCCATGACTGTATGCACACCGGTGGTGCCACTGGCGACTGTCTGTGGATCCCGACTCCGGGCGCTGTTAAATTGAGAAAGTACTGTCGGGTTTGTCTTAAGTTAATGTAAACAGTTAGTATCAGTATTGGATCCGTGAAATAGCTCTCGTCAGGGGCGTAGCCATCGTTTCAGAAGTGAGGGGGACAGAAATGTTATATATATATATACACATATATAAAACGTTACAATATACAATATACATATCGTCCAGCCCTAGCGTAGCTACAGAAGTGAACCGTGACTCTTCAGCCTAGGCCTTCTCCTCCTATACTCGTCGGGGGAAAAAACTACCAGCCTAGCTTACGGTGTCTTCTTCTAAAAGTCATCTTTGACAATTCCAGCTCTGAAACAAGAGGCTATCCAGCCTTAAGGCGGTCGCACAGCAGACGACATGTGCAGCCCTGCACCGCGCCTCACCACATCTTTAAAATTCCCACACATTGTTTTCCATGACTGTATGCACACCGGTGGTGCCACTGGCGACTGTCTGTGGATCCCGACTCCGGGCGCTGTTCATAATCCTGCCGTGCCACAGAGCACCTCAGCGCCACTCACATCATTTTCCATTAAATTACATTATATTTGTCCCAAATTATTGTTAATGTACATAATGACTTCATCCTAGGTTGGAAGATTGTGTATTGTGCATTTTTTAGTACAAACCTCACTGTTCTCCCCTGCCATGATTAAAGAGCAGCTCAGCTAATGTTTAGCCTTCGGGTAAAAGTCGTCTCTCTGATCTGAAATTTTAAGACACCAGACGAGTGATGTTTAGAGTGTCGTATACTAAACATACACATCTGACTATTAACCTGTCGAGGGCCATTCTTTGGCACTAAACTAATACAGATCACTGCTGACATTCATGATATATTTACCACTTCATCTCAAAGACGAAAGCTTGACATTCTGGAGTGAATCTAAGAGAGGATGGTCCAGTTTTCCTAGTCTATTATTTTGTCTAAATAAAAAAATTAATAAAAAACACAAAAAATGTAGTCATTACAGTACTATAATGTACATTATGAAAATTGGATATTTAGAGAAAAAAATGGACATTTAGAGATTTACGACGGATTGCATTTAACATTATTTCATGTTATAAGCGTTTAAGATTAGCTTAATGTGAGCTTTTAAAGTGTAAAAACAGAAAATTAAATCTATAATACTGACCGATATTTATCCAATATTAGGGCTGCCACTAACTAACGACTAAATTATCGATTAATCTAAACGATTAATTTCCCACAAAAAAAAACAACAATTTTAAAGAACATTTTATTAAACTTGCAACTTTGCCATTCAGTAGTGTACCATAAAAAAGTATAAATGTAAACAAGCCATTGATGAAATGTAAAACTAAAAGAGTAAAAATGTAAACAAACCTAATAAAAATTAAATAAAATGAAAATAATTACAAAAGTCTGAGAAAGTCAGCATGTTCTTAATGTCAATATATCCACATGTTCTGGGCTTCTGTTCATTACAGCTGTGAGTGCAACTACAAAGGGGAAAAAAATGTTTCAATTAACCCCAACAGTTGGGTTTTCACATTAAATAAATGCAATGTTTAGAGTCCACTAGAATCAAGTAGTACAATTTTATAATTAAAAGTTATTAAAAATTGTAAGTATTAAAAGTACTCTTAGAAATGTGTAAACAACAAATTTAAACGGACATCTCCAACATGATGAAAAAAAAATGAACAGAGGACTTCAGCAGTGAAACTCCAAATGAAATCCTCATTTCTATGAAATCCTTTTTAAAGCAAAAGTAAAGTGCAACAGAGTGCAAGCAGCAAGTGTCCACCTCATAGTCCAAATCACTGAAATCAAAGTTCAGTATTATAGTGTAAGAATGACATGTCCACGTGTTCTGGTCTACTAATAATAAAATATTATAATTAATTAATTTTGTAGTAATAAAAATAGATGTAGGTTAAGTGAACAATAGCCTTTAAATGTACTTAAAATGCATATATAATAGCAATGAGGCAATAATAATTAGTTCAAATAAAGTATCAAAAGCATGAAATCATGGTTTTATTGAACAAAACTGTACAAATACGGTATTATAATGTAATAGAGCCACTGATCTATCTATATATATATATATATATATATATATATATATAAAATAATATAATATAATCTCTATTATAGATCAGTGAAAAGAGCTAACGTACAGTACTGATGATTATTTTTACACATTACGGTGTGATCTTAATACTTGTTTAATATTGACCAAGCATAATTTAATTCAAATGTCCACTTAATCTTTAATATTTGGCCATTTCTTTACAACAGAAATGCTATGGCCACTGTAAACTAATGAATATGTGGACATCAAAACGTGTAAACTCAGAGTGAGGGTTTGAGCTTTTATTTTGAAACCGCGAGATAATGATGTATTCTCCTGTATTTGCGTTAGGGCTGCACGATTAATCGCATGCGATATTTAACGCGCATCTTGTCAGAAAGCCGGTTCTGTAATCAGCGGTAAATCTCGATCACCTGCGTGCTTTCACATTGAGCAGCATTAACTACACAGAGCCGTTGTTCACTGACGAGCTGCGCAAAAAATCGCGCGAATATGAACGTGGTTTGGCGCAGCTCGTCAGTGAACAACGGCTCTGTGTAGTTAATGCTGCTCAATGTGAAAGCACGCAGGTGATGGAGATTTACCGCTGATTAAAGAACCGGCTTTACTGATAAGATGCGTGTTAAATATAGCTTGCGATTTATCGTGCAGCCCTAATTTGCGTGGATTTATAAATGAGTTACCTAACAAATCTGATGAAATGGCGCGTGTTGCGTTCCCAGATGAACATTATAATTAACCCAAACTCACAACAACATGCAGAAATGGAGTTTGAGACGCTCTACACATGTAAATGATAACAGTTCCTGTGGAACAGCTTTTACTGTGAACGGAGCCACTGTGAGACGCACATACGTAACCTGCACGCCTATAACTGCATCACATATAATTTAATTAAATCGTAGCGTTTGTGAATTCAAAGTTATGCTTAATTATGATTTTTAAACGGGTTTAATATATCATGAGGCCTTGGAAAACAGTCTAATGTGTTTTATGGATTCTCGTCCGTGAAGTGCACCACTTCCGATATTTTGCCAGTTAGTCGACGCAGGCAAAAACAAGTCGAGGATTTTTACAAATCGAATAGTCGGATAGAATCGACGAATTGCGACAGCCCTATCCAATATAGACTAATAAATGTAAAATTTTTCAATTAAAGTAAATAAAAATAATAAATATATAATATATAAATCAAAAAATATTCCAATATATTAGGCACCCATAACCAAAACAAGAACAAATCCATGTTACATGACTACCAGGCTATGAAGCACTATGCTTTCATTCGGGTTCTCTTCCAGCAATTGTTTTAGGCACTAAACAAGCACTTGAAAACATAAATGCATGCATTTTAACTGTGCTATCTAGAGTCCAGGCCACAGCCATTCACGCTACACCACCAGCTGGTTATATCGGTGTATGCCCACCCCCCCCCCCCAGTACCCATGGCACAGATGTGGGGTGTGTGTTTAAGTGCCAGCAGGCCCAGTATCTATTGCAAGTCCTGCTCTGTATTTAAGGCTAAAAGAAATAAACACTCGGTCAGCCAGCCAAAACCACAGCAACACAAGCGCCACTCTTGCCAACAAGGGCCGCTGGAAAAATGCAAATTAGCAGCTCTCCCGTTCTGTGTTCAGCAGCAGACCTGCCACGCTGTCTTGAGTTCAGGCGAACCCCAGTCCTTAGTAAGCCTCGGTTAACCAACGGACCAGGGCGGTTGTTATTTCCCTCTCAAACTCTACTAATTCTCCCCTTATTCTACAGGAATCCCTTTTTTCACCCACTTTCCATCCCCTCCCAGCTGCAACTGGGCCGGGCTATTGCTCCCACCGGCACAGCACTGTTCATGGGAAACAAAACGCCACATGCGTTTCCTTAGTTAGGGCTTCCACACTGCAGCTCCAATGCGAGGCTCAGCAAGCTATCGATAAAACACCATAAATGCTTCACTGGCTAGATCTTCATTGGCATTTTATGCAAATTAGGGATGCAACA
The DNA here is from genome assembly GCF_001515645.1 of Sinocyclocheilus grahami. NCBI lineage: Eukaryota > Metazoa > Chordata > Actinopteri > Cypriniformes > Cyprinidae > Sinocyclocheilus > Sinocyclocheilus grahami. Next base: position 592,464 of record NW_015505670.1, read on the forward strand.
ACAAGCCAATAACTATTTTCATGTAATGCCTGACATTGACTATATAATTGTCTAAAACAAGAAACAAAACCACTATTATTAGCATTAGATGATGGCAAAGGTAATCTAAATGTAGGAAAAAGTAAACAAGCATCCAGAACATACAATATCAAACTGATACCAATATATAATTTGAATTATATCATGGTTCTATCATGCATCCTTAATCTGCCATGCAAAGGTAAAAGGCCATACCTTCAGTTTTGGTCAAAAATTTGTTATTGATATTTTTGGGACATTCAAGACCTCCTTTCTCATGTGCATATGTATCTTGAGTCGATTACATTTTTTTGTTGTTGAGAAAATAATGGGTTGTCTTAACAGTAACTTCGAAAAGGAGAAACCAAGGCAGAACACCGTATAACACCAGTTACCACTCTTTGACTTTGTTTTGGAATGCTCAAATTGAGTTACGGTGCTCTGCCTTTGTTTAGCCGTGCGTCAATATGAAGTTACTATTCTGCCTTTGTTTTACTGTCCGTTAAAGTCTAGATCAGTGGTTCCCAACTCCGTTCCTGGAGGCCCCCCAACACTGCACATTTTTTATGTCTCCTTTATCTGACACACCCATTTCTGGTCTTGGAGTCTCAGCTAATGAGCTGATGATCTGAATCAGGTGTGCTTGATTAAGTAGAGACTCCAAGACCTGAAATTGGTGTGTCAGATAAAGGAGACATGCAAAATGGGCAGTGTTGGGGTGCCTCCAGGACCAGGGTTGGGAACCACTGCTCAAGATAACTTGGCATCAATAAGTAATCGTAAATAATCTTTAAAGCTTTTCTTTTCATAATGCAGATTATTCACTCAGTCCGGGGCTGCCCACTTCTAGTTGCATGATCACTAGACATGGGCCGGTATGAGATTTTGACGGTATGATAACCTTAAGCAAAAATATCACGGTTTCACGGTATTGACTCGGCATTGCTGGGAGCGGCCACAAAAATGTCACAACCGTTTATGCTGTGGGGGAAAACAAACCATTCGAATTAATGCGCGAAAACCTTGTTAGGCACTTGATCTTTACTTTTTGTGAGGATTTTGATTGATTTTTGCTTGGTGCAATGCCGAAAAGTTGCTGCGTGGCGTTCTGTACCTCTAATAAGTAAAAAAAAAACCTGATTTGAAGATTTATATGCCGAATAAACAGACGGACTACCGGAGGTAGCACTGAGCGGGTAGCACACATTATCAGAACGCCGACAGTATTTATGGATATACAACGTATGAAACATATCAAGCTTAATATTCATATTTATATGCACTCCAGACAGGCAACTACTTACCTTGCAATGATCTATCATTATTCCCGTCTCCCTGCACCGCAAACCAGTTCTGATGGGGCTTACAGTAACCCTCCTTCACATCACAATCAAATAAATCTCACTCCCTGATGTTCATATTATTATACACAATCCCTTACGAAAATCAGCAATGGTATGACTATAGTAAAAGTATAGTAGGCTAACCATGTTTTTTTGGCATTTTTATTACCAACTGTAGCCTATAACCACAGTTTTACTACAAATATATTTACTATAAATATAAAAATCGAATAATCAGATAGAACGGTTAAATAAAAGGAATTAAAATGTATACAAAGTATATTATTAGTAATAGAAAGTCAAACATTATAATATTTTCTCGTTTGCCGTCAGCATTCAGCAAATATGCATTTATATCATAAACAAATCTTTGAATGAATAATGAACACTTAATTTCACAAGCTTAGTCGAATCCAGCTGTGAGATCGTGTGAAGTGTGCATGTGTATCCTGCATGATCGTGTTTTCTCTGCGTGACGGTCGGTCCGTGTGAATTGAATACAGACCGGAGGAGAGTTCAGCTTCACTGAAGACGCGCGATCGACAAACTTTAAACTCGTGATTTCAAATTATGCTGCGCTTCATGCTTTTGCCCACTGTCATATTCATGTAATTTTCACTGTGTGCTGTATGTAAAATGAGTGTTACCTTGGATTTATTTGAAAAAATATGATTCCCAATGCACACAAACTTCCCAGAATACTGAGTGCCCTGTTGGTTACAGTGTTTACTTCCTTTTTAATTATATTTTTATTAAATATTTATTTATTTGGGAAAAATACTTTGTCATCTAAAGTATAAGTATGTTTATTTTACACATTTATTTAATCCATTTTCAAATGATTTAAAATTTCTTGAATATTAAAGGGGTCATATGATGTGATTTAAATTTTTCCTTTCTCTTTGGAGTGTTACAAGCTCTTGGTGCATAAAGAAGATCTGTAAAGTTGCAAAGACTAAAGTCTCAAATCCAAAGAGATATTCTTTATAAAAGTTAAGAGTCAATATAAAAATTACTCCACATTAGGGAAGTCGTGGCCTAATGGTTAGAGAGTCGGACTCGTAACCCAAAGGTTACGGGTTCGAGTCTCGTACCGGCAGGGATTGTAGGTGGGGGGGAGTTAATGTACAGTGCTCTCTCCCACCTTCAATACCACGACTGAGGTGCCCTTGAGCAAGGCACCGAACCACTAACTGCTCCCCGGGCGGCACAGCAAAGAATGGCTGCCCACTGCTCCGGGTGTGCACTTTGGATAGACTCGGTGAGGAAACGATCTCGACGCACCGTCAGATCGCCGACAGTCAGTTCTCCTCAGAAACATTCATATAAACCCCCAAATCACTATTGAGGATTTTCCTTCCAATAGTTTGTGCATCATGAACAGTGAGTGATCTGCCTGCTACAGTATTTTTCTCTGTGCGTCCGTCTTCAGCGTCTCTGGCCTGTGTTAACGGGCGTTTACAGACTTCATATTTTCACATAAATTACATTTTGGAAAATTATTGCATGGCAACGCAGTTTGTGCAAGTCCAGAACAGAGACGAGTTGCAAGACAAAAAACGTCCGGTTGCCGATCGCGTGAGTTCCAGGGGCAGCTCCTTAAGTTCGGCCATCCTACACACTAGGGGTGCTCCGATCAGGATTTTTGAGGCTGATCACAGAAAGCAGTATCTGCAGATACTTCTTTTTAGGGCTGCACGATTAATCGCATGCGATATTTAACACGCATCTTGTCAGAAAAGCCGGTTCTGTAATCAGCGGTAAATCTCGATCACCTGCGGGCTTTCACATTGAGCAGCATTAACTACACAGAGCTGTTGTTCACTGACGAGCTGCGCCAAAAATCGCGCGAATATGAACGTGGTTTGGCGCAGCTCGTCAGTGAACAACGGCTCTGTGTAGTTA
>NW_015505670.1:596017-667179 GCF_001515645.1 Sinocyclocheilus grahami
TAACTATTTATAGTGATACTCCAATCAGGATTTTTAGACATTTATTCAGGGCCTGAATTTCATTTTTGAAAATGGGGGAATTCCCCTCTTAGGTGACTCTTGTGAGAGGGGAAGCAGCACGGACTGTGCTTTCATACAAGAGTCCGCTACTGATCTGTGGCTGTTTACCACAAACACTACATTTATCCATTATTTTGATTTCAAATCCAAACATTGTAACTGATAATGCTTTATCAGCATTGCAATTCTTTTTTTTTTTTAACAGTACAGTAATACAATCTTTCACAGACATGTTTAAACAAATGTAAGCAACACATTTTCACTTTTAACTTTTCATCTTTTTACTTTTGCATTTACTTCTAGATTTATATATTAATTTGCTCAAGCAAGTGGCTTATAAACTTTAGTGACGATGTGACACTGCCTCGACTGTGCAAGTGACAATTCCTGTGTCAACTGTGCAGCGTGCAGCTCGCTTCTAGACAGACGTGATGTGTGGTGATTTGAAGCCATTTGCGTATTTTGAGAGAGAAAGAGTGAGAGCACGCGCGGTGATTCACTCACGCTGTTTGTGAAACTACATCCCACACAAGGTTTTCAAATTACTTTAGAAGTTATTTAATGAAGAAATATGAAGGTGAGTGCCTCACCTTCAGCATTATAATGATTTCACCCGCGCCAGACAGAGACTGAGATGGTGCCGCTGCATGTCATGCCAGACCTCTCACGGCAGTGTCATCAGCTTGAGATCGGTTTTTGAGATCTGCGTTTTTAGAGTCCGCCGATCAATCATCCCAACATGATTATCGGCCGATAGTGATCAGTAAGCGATCAATCGGAACACCCCTACTACACACGTGACTGACCACTCGCTCGCACCAACAGGAGGAGGGGGGTCGTGTTACTCTCTACACTGCATTCAACCTGAGGGATTTCTACACTTTCAGTCTTTGAGGAGACATGAAAAACTGCGCATACCGCAGGAATGGTATAACGGAAAATATTAGTGGTTTTGAAATTTTCAAATCGCGGTATACCTTGAAACTGGTAATCGGCCCATGCATAATGATCACACATAAAATCAGTAGTAACAGTTCGCAATTAAATCCATATCCTACCTTTTCTTGTAAGAGGATAAAATCCATGGCAATGAATGTCATCTGAGATGTTTAATCCACAAGCATTCTGAGCATTATTCCTACTTGCTGCCTTTCACATCAATCCCCAAGTCGTCCTTTTAGGTTAGGCTATTTTCACTCAATTCAATGTAAAAGTAATTAGGCTATCTCTTGCATCCTTTTACATTAGTGAACATTGCAAATAAACTGGTTGCAAAATGGCATCTACAGTACAGTAACTTCAAAATAGGGGTAACAAATTCTTTTTTTATGTAGATAATTTTCATTACAACAAATATATAATTGCCAGATTTCCAGTGTTTTACCTATAATAATTTTGGCTGGACAAACAAAATCTTTAAAGTCATTTTTCTCAGCTCCACACTCTAGCGAGTTATGGCCTTTTGCCTTTGTAGGGCAGTAATGCAAATTTTAGGATACATTAAAAATACACTGAATGGACTCAAAGATGAGTTACATGCTGATAACATTTTTTAAAAAATCTGCATTTAGAGGTGAATAAAGTCAAAGAATAAATGTATAGATGCCCATCAAAGGCCTCTGATCTTCAGGATATCAAAGTCACATGACTTAATGCGGAGAAGAAAACAAAACCTGCTCTGGTTGTTTTAAATTGCCAGAGCCAAAAATATTTACCACTACATCTCAAAGCTCTCGGACGCTGTGCCAATCCCTGACATAAGGCATTTCTCACCAACTGCTAGAATATTTTGTAAACATATTACTTTTAAAGAGCCACTTTGGTTTGCCCAGTAGCTACAACTTCCATTTCTATTTTGCATCAAGTTTCCCAGAAGTGTGTGGGATGGAAATGCTGCTTTATTAGCTTTTTATGAACTCTTTTTGCAATATTTAGATTTTTCATTTAAAGGGGTCCTACTATGCTTTTTCACTTTTAATTTTAGTCAGTGTGTAGTGTGTATGTTTGGGCATAAAAAAAGATCTAGAAAGTTACAAATCTCAAAGTCCACTCCAAAGGGAGATATTTCGTTTTTAAAAAAATCCCTTTTCAAGAACTACAACAAAAGACTCGTTTGGACTACAGCGTTTGGTTTCCGGGCTTTGTGATATCACAAAGCGGCTCATTGGAATATCATTACAAAGAATTCCCGCCTACAGAAATTCGAATGGTTGGGGGGTGGGGAGGGGCGAGGTTGTGGTTAGAACGCTTGGTTGAGTGAGCGCATCAGAAGAGACGACGAAGAAGAAATGCTGCTGCAGAGTTTGGCAGAGAGAGAAGAAGAGCTGCAGTGCTGTAGCTTCAAATTTTCGGCATGTCTAGAACAATTCTTACAAGTATAACACGACGTAGCTGGGCGCTGCGGACAGACGACAGCCAACAGCCGAACTTCTTCAAAGCCAGAACTAATCGAGCCGTTTGTGCCAGCCTGGGGAGAAAGGTATTTTAATAATGTAAATTGTGTGAAAAATAATGCGTTTTTCGAAACACCAAGCATGAGAGCATGTTTTAGTACACCCCCAAAACAAAATCAAGACTTTGTAAAAGAGCATAATATTCACAACTTGGATAGAAACATTGCTAGTGTGATGCTATAAATAAAACTAAACGTAACTGTGATGATACAGCAACGAGATGCACAATCTAAGCATGCTCTTCAACAATGCATGTTCACAATAGATCAAGCTCTCTGTTAAAACAAAAGAGCTACACTGGAATGTCAAGAGGAGGCTTGTGAATAGAACGTTAACAGTCTTTTAGTGGGGGAGGAACAGCAGAGAGATCCGACTGCCAGCTTTCAGTCTGCTGGGTCCCAGGAAGCCTTCAGAATGATGGAGAGCTTTTCAAATACACCGTGATGGATGCCTCCCTGAGACACGGAGCCTCTCACTGCGCAGAGGTAGCAGGGCTTGGAGGTCAGGGAAGTGCAGGGCCTAATCCGCTCCTGATGGCCGTGAAGGTGCTCATGTTTGAAGGCCACTAAGAACCAATCACATGGCACGCTTCAGAAGAAAGCAACGTAACGGAGACAGAAGTACCAGAAAAACACAACACTACAGCACACTTCACTTTGAGTGTCACTTAAAGGAACACACTCTGAAAACATCCATTAATCAAAGTCTCACGATCTTATGCAAAACTCAGAATGTGGTCATTAAAAGCTGCTGTCTGGCTTTAATTATTCTGAGGATTATCTGAAAGAGCAAAGCAATTCATTGCACTTCAGTCAATGGCCCTCTAGGGTCTTTCGAGCTCTTTGTGATTTACTCTGCAAAGTGGAAACTATGATGGGTTAAAAAAGCAAGCTCATGGTTACTCCTGACCCATATAAGCCGCCTCTGAGAGTCACTCTTACAGAAATATGGATTAATATGAAATATCTTATTGGATTTAAAAGCAAATCACAACCCACCTTGAGGTCTACAGGAGGTAAAGAGACAATTGGACACTATACTCCACTCTAACATGCCACTTATACAATAAAAACAACTTCACAGATGATCTTAGGCCCACCACTTATCATTTGTACATGACTACATTTAGATCTCGTCTCCTCAAAGCTCTGAGGTCGAGCCGCACCACCGAGTCTACTTGCTCTACGTGTCCTTTTCAAGAACCATAAATACTTCGGCTGCTACGACTGTTCTCCATAAGAAAAGGATGCTGAGCTGCAGAACAAATCATCCCTCAAATAGGCTTACACAAGATTAGCAATGTTGACATGCCCCAACAATCACTGGAGACCATGTTTCCAGACAGATTCTGGCCCCCTGAAATGTCACACTCATGTTGCAAACACATATCATACACTGTGAGAAGACATCGTCGTTGTCTTGTGGCCTTGTACAAGATGTGGTATTGCAGTTCCTATTTCTTCTAATTTTCCATTATGCTCAAGAGATTTAATAGATATTACATATAATTGCTAATATTCAATAATACTTGTTACTTAAAATACTCAAACCAATTTCATTTCCAAGTATCTTGCTTAGTAAGAACTAGGGCTGAACGATTAATGGCATTTGCGATAATATCGCGATATGAAAAAATTAGATTTTTCAATCGCAGAGGCTGCGATTACACTCGGTCACGTGACACGCGAGAGTAAAGAGGTGTGTTCGACTTGATCGATCGGTGTATGACAAAGTACAGCGAGAGAAAAGTACTTTGATGACACACACAGATCGGTCTAAGCCGTGTTGCTTCAAGTCGAACACATCTAAGCAGTCTTCAGAGGAAGCGTCAAGTTGGCACGCTACAGTGTTGCCAAGTCTGCGATTTGAGGAACCTCTCCAAAAAAACGTGTATTTTACCTCCGGGAACGTGATTTTTACCAGTGGAACCCCCCTCGAAACGCGATTGGCCTAGTTTTGAGTAGCAATTGGGTGGGTTTTGTTGTGAAATCCTGGCAACCCTGGCACGCTAACGTTACACGCGGAAATATTTGAAAACGTATATATTGAACATACTTCAAATGTACTCCATCAGCAGAAAAAGAAAAGAAATAAAACGGTAAACAGCCAAAGAATGTAACTTAGAATGGGAGATGGATCGGTTTGTGAAAGGGAAGAGAAAAGCCATAGATGAAGTCGCACAGACCCAGGCAGGTGCTGGAAATTTAAAAGCTAAATGCAGAAAATATGACGAGGCATATCTTGCTCTCCGCTTCACTCACCGTGTCTACTCTATACCGGACACTACAGTTGTCGCGTCACACCGCAACAGCTCTATACTGGACGCGACAAAGCGACCATCAGAGCGGCATCAGTTTTATGTCGGGTTTTGTCGTGTCGCGCCGCATCCAGTGTAGACAGCGTCACCGATTATAGTGGGTTGGGATATGGGGGCAGATTTTTTTTAAAGGTTTAAAGGGGGCGTGATCAAAAAAGTTTGAGAACCACTGGTCTAAAGTTAATAGAAAGTGTTTAGTGCGGTCCACATGTTTACATATGTTTATTACAGTGACTCTGAATTGCCTAAAGTAGTGTGGTAAAGCAACAGATTTGTTTTTATATTTCAGCAATCTACTTTTGTTAGCATTGGAATATACAGGCCTGGCCTACAGAAAAGAACATTCATGTTTAATCTATCTAATATTGTGTTGGTCATACTATATCATGATTTATAGGTTGTCTTCGTTGAATAATACAGAACATAATGAGCTTTAAAAAAATAATCGCATATTAAATCGCAAAATTGGCAAAAAAATTTAATTAAAAAAATTCGCAATTAGATTATTTTCCAAAATCGTTCAGCCCTAGTAAGAACTAAATAAAGCATTTAAACAGAATTCGATCAATCAGGCCCTTAACCCTTTCAGACACAATGGCTACAGGGAAAAACACCTACTTTTTTCAAACCATTTTAAGAACATGTCCAATGTTTTAAGACAGTAGTAAAATTAGCACACAGGAACTGATGGCATTAACATAGCTTCTATTCAAAGTTGGCTGCACACAGCTGCTGATGGAACTTCTCTGATCTAGCTCACCAGCTAAACACACACATTTCTCAGTTTATCACACTACTCTACATTTTATTGAAGGTAAAACATTGAAGAATGAGAGTTTATCAAATGAATGATGCAACTATAAATTTCATAAGGTAAAAGGTTTTTCCACTAAGATTGTGTAAAATGAGGTGGTAACATGCAGTAACCACAAAGCACATGGAAAAAATGGTTCAAAACATTGTAGGTTTCACAGTGTACAGGGAACACTGATTAATGCACATGTAAATGTATACCTGATTCTCATGTGCATTAGTTGGATATGGAATTTCGAACCAATCTGATCTTTACGACGCCAAATCTCAAATGCTTTCAACTAACAAAGTTAAATGTTATGCAAAAACGACTGCACTAAGTGCGCATAATCACTCAAACCAACAAAAACAAAAAACTAAAACAAGTTAATGGTTTCTAAGAATGAACTGACACAATGTAATGTGTAGTGGTCACTAGGAGAAACTGCTTCAAAATTGACCTCTGAAGCCTAAGGAATTTGAACCCACAAACATTTAGTTTGATTAGTCTGTTACTCATTCATGACAATATCAATATATTGATACAATACCAGCGACACTTGTGACTTTAAGGGGTCAGAGCAAAATCAATAGAAAGCTGGTGGAAATTTGGTGCCTAAAAGAGTTAAGACTGAGATATATATATATATATAAAGCATTCAAATAAAGCCATACTAAAAATACAGTTCTCACATATTATCAACTATCAATGAATTCATAGCATACTGGCTGGAAATAAATGAACAACAGAGCCTAATTCTATCATAACAGGCACTAAAATGAATTACATATATTTACAGTGCAATAGCAGTTAGTCAGCTCACTAGGTTCAAGACACAGCCTACATGTACACATGCTGGAAAATACCCACACACACTCATCAGCTGAAGTGTAGTTTCCCCTGTAAGAGCCCCAGTGACCCCCCAAACATTCAGCAGTCGGGGGAGGAACTCAGAATGAAATTGTCCGTATAATGTTAGATCAGAGACCGCGTTAAGGATAAAGAAAACAAAAGGCCACCTACAGTGATTCGAGCCGCTCCAGTGCGGGGTCCTGAACCCGCGGGCCGCTCCCGACACGAGGCCTTTATCCGGGATCAAACAGCCGCGGTTCTGGTGGTAGTAATCCATGCTTAAAAACGGGTTCGGACTAGGGGTCAGTCCAACAACGTCCACACTCTCGTACATCGTGAAATCAAACCAAATATTCTCCAAAAGTAAATGCTTCCTTCTTGACGAAGCAAAAAGAATCGAAATGTTATGTATAACTGAAAAATAAATAAACAAACCCTATTCAAAACAATACAGTTGGAGCAAAAAGTGGGATTTCGCACAATCGCGTGAATAAGAACTTGAAGAGAGACGATGATCTTCTCGGTGTGTTTATGAAGCTCGCGCTGTCCACGGGGAATGAACTACATTCTTCAGATTTTAAAATCCTGCGCCAGTTGTTGCAACACAGCGTGCTGTTGAAATTGTGGCTCTATGTGTGACCCAATGATCGATGTGAAACTGCTAACTTACATGAGTATAAGCAGAGTCCCGCGCGCAGCCAGTGGAAACGTCCGAAAACTCTTAGCAGCGACCGTCTTGAAAAGCTCCCAAACGCCTCCTTGCCCCTAACGAAACGTTTTCTAAATGCTATGCGTTAACAGACCGACATATTGACGCATATTTACTGTAAACACGCAGTCGTCCGCGTCGATGAGAGAGAGAGCGCTCGGTCTCGTGAATAATCCCGTTGGAGAGCTGCCGAACGGACACGGGAAGAACTTGCTCCTGTGTTTCCAGACCCTGCGAAGACGCGAGCTCAAAGTAATGTCTTTTGCATCTTGTGTCGAACCCCTCGCATACTTGTGGGAAATTTCTCCCTGAAAAACAAAAGCGCTCTTCGACAGGGTAACTCCGTTCTTCACGCACTTTCCAGGCTATCCCACACCGCAATTCTTGACGAGTGTCAGCAGCTGCGCACAAACTCCGCCCCCATCAACCTCCACTCGGAGTGTTCCACTCTCTGATTGGCTGCTGATAAACCTAATCTCAGTCTTATCAATGTGCCATCTAACAACGAGGATCTGCCGCCATAACAGGCTAAAGTATAAAGTTTGTACATACACGTTTACATTTATTTGACTGCTGCTTTCTAAAAAATAAAAAAGGCTATGTAAAAAAAAAAAAGTTATCTGGACTTTAGTACAGTTGGGTTAAAGGGGTCATATGATGCGATTTCAAGTTTTCCTTTCTCTTTGGAGTGTTACAAGCTGATTGTGCATAGATAAGATCCCTGAAGTTGCAAAGACTAAAGTCTCAAAACCAAAGAGATATTCTTTATCAAAGTTAAGACTCTGCCACGCCCCCCTAAAACGGCTCATTCTAGCACGCCCCCACATATCTACCTCACTATGTGGAAATATTTGCATAATGCATAATGCCAAATGTGCATGCAAAGAAAGAAGGCGTGGTTTCAGGAACAGCAGTTAGTGTTGAAGCAGCCATGTCAGGGAGACGCTGTGTGTTTCTAGGCGAAAGCAAAAGCACTTTATTTGGCCTTCCGAAAGTAGATGCATTTAGGAATCTTTAAGATTACTTACAACAGAACAGCAACGCATTTTATGGACGACCGTTTCGTGAACCTAGGAGAGGAGGTAATTCTGACTTTGCTATGACAATCTAGCGCTTCTGAATCAGCTACTGTTTTGTTATTAGTTTAAGTATTTGCTATTGACTGTTCAAATGCGGAGTTTTGCACATCGTGTGTGTGCGCGTGTGTGTGTGCGAGAGAGCGAGAGAGAGAGACAGGGTCACAACCTTCTTAACCGTGGCTTGTGTACTGCAAACACATACCAGCTTCATCACTGTGTCTGTCACGCGACTCTGTTCCCCTTTCGGGCTTGAACTGATGGTAAAACTAATGACATTATTTACTGTCTTTACATTTATTTCGAAAGATGAAGCTCGCGATTATGGTAAGGGGCGTTACATTTCCGACGAGAGCTTGCGGTGTTCGGCCAATCACAATGCACTGGGTCAGCTGGCCAATCAGAGCAGACTGCGCTTGTCGGAAGGAGGGACTTTGTAGAAAATGAAGCATTTGAGAGAGGCGGGGCATAGAGGACCTACAATAATGTACAGTATTTGAAAAATAATGTTTTTTTAACATTAAAGCATGTCAACATATTCTGATACACCAAATAATGATCTGTAAAAAAGCATCATATGACCCCTTTAATAAGTTTTAAAAGAAACATACTTTTATAAGTATCATTTTATAAATCTTTGTTTTATCAAAAATTATTTTGATCAAGCTTAATTAGGCCTACTGTATTATCCATTGAGACAAAATGTTTAACTTGTTATGGACAACTACATAATACAACTAGCCTAATACAAACTTGTGTATAACCATTGCAAGAATTGAGATATGTATCCCTTAATCTTATCAATAAATACTTAATAGAAGAACTTGTAGTTAATAATAATAGGACTATATATATATATATAGTTGTGTACATTTTGAGACTGATGTATGAAAGAAACTTTTATATATATATATATATATATATAAGATCACCTCTTCCAGTAAATGCTGTCCCTGTAAAGAGCAGACACTCACTGACCCCAAGACTGCTTTATCAATACAGAGTGAGGTAAACAACACATTGCAACACTATATAGTTTCCCACCACAAAATCCATAGACGCTGTCTGGAGAGTAGTGTTCATAACAAGGCAATGAACACTCGGGCTGCAGCCCAACAGCATCCGTCAGCTCAACGCACCAAGGTTGCTGCCATCCGCTGATGGCTCCATCCATCAGTGAAACGACGTATTAGCCTCCCCTTATTTTCCGGCTTCAGCCCTCACATTTTTGTCCTTGACATGTAAGAGGTACTGTATTGATTTTTCACCATCTAAAATATTAGCCTCCACACAAAAGGCCGCTCATTCAATAAATACACGTTTATTAATGGACAGTCCTTTTAATCCAACCAGACCCATATAAATCTTTCTATGAAATGGTCAGGGAGGAGGGAACTGGCTGGCTTTAAATGATACTGCTTTATATTTGTGCCAGTTAAAATGGTTATGGTCATTTCAACTGGTCATGCAAACTGGTCATTAGGTTCAACTGGTCATGCAAATTTTCTGTGTTATCTGTGCTTCATACATACATTGCTACACTATTGACAGTGGAGCACTTTGTTCAAGCGAAACGTCACTAAGTTGACCGTGACTTCATATAAAATAAGATGAAATTTGACTCCAAATTTTAATTTTAGTAACTTTAAATATATGCAAAATATTCCATTATCAAGATTGCACAGTTTACACCAACATAGGGCATCTAATTGTGTGAATGCAATTTTGTGGCAATTTAGAAAAGGATAAGTCATAATCATGTATCTCAAAAACAACAACAGACTAGCTAGGCCTACATAATAAGCTACATATGGAGGCAAATGACCTGAGATTCTCAATACTTTGAGACTGCAGGAGTCGAGAGGGGCAGTAAATCGGGGGAGGAGGGGGTTGTATGGTGGCTGTTAGGAATTCAAAGACTTTATGGGGCTTTAGGAGGAAATCCATGAGAAAACCTGCTGGCAACTTGAAAGTGTGAGGCTATTTATTACCCTCAATCCACCTCCCCCACCTCACTTCCTCTAAATACGCATAAAAAAGCTTTTTTATTTTCTATTAAGCTCCACTTATTATCAATGCTGCGTGATATATGTTAAGAACGAATGCACATTCTCAAGAGCACATATTACGCAATGTCAATACTATTAGATTGGGTTTGTGAGGTGTTAGCATACTGATAGCATGCAGTTTTAAATGCTTATCATTATTCTGTCAGTCACATGACCCAGTTTGTCCCAGAATGCCCGGCCCTGATGAACAGATGGGTGTTTGCATTCACTCACAATGCCTTTAATCTGTCTGATAGGGAGGGGCCATCATTCAGTCCTGTTACAATGAGCGCCTGTACTGACTCATTATATAGTAGCACAGTATGGATGTGCCACATGCTATTAACAGTGGACAAAGGTCAAGAGAAAGATACCATTTGACATTCTCAACGGTGACAGCTTTTGAACTCCAGCTATATAAAAAATACATATGACAAAGTGAACCATTTTCCCATAAAATGCGATCACACAGGCAGTATGTTTAATCTGAGTGACATAACCTTGATCGCAATCTCCGGACATGCACGCTATTAACTCTTCTGTGAACCAATTTCTGGTTCTGGCTCGCTGAAGCAATTTCCTGAAAGTGAGTGACATAAAAAGAGGGTTATTTCTTATATAGTCATTAATAATCAAATGTCATGGAGCTTTGTAAATTATGATACAATATAAATGCATTGAACGGTTTGTGCTGTTACTATATGCCAGCTGATGCTTACTGCTGTGGTAAACATATGGTGGAGATTAGCTACTGTGAACCTCTCTGCCAGATGTGTAATGTTAGCAGGTGAAGGCTATTGACCAGTCCGCAGGGCCAACGATGATCCTGATTGCTTGAGCAGTCCCATCTCATTACTCTTGGCTCAAGGTCAAGGATTAAGTGATGAGAATAGATCCAGCCTCTTAGCATCCTTATGGGGAGTTGTTCGATTGTTTGAATGTGGGTTTGTGTACTTGAGGGTGAATATGTGAGACATTTACATTGTCATTACAGATTTATAGTCATACAGTCATCAGACTTTAAAAAATGAGTTCACCCAAAATAAGAATTCTGTCATAATTTACTCATCCTCATGTCAACTGTATGACATTATTTCTTCTGTGGCGATATTTTGGAAAATGTCTCAGAATATATATAATGAGAGTCAGGTATGGAAACCCATTTCCGCCATATAAGAAACATAAATCATGTTTTGGTAAATCATAATTATGACAAAAATTCATATTTGTGACATAAGTTGTCAAAATCATTTGAAGTCATGAAAATTTGAGATACTAAAACAACTAAGAGACATAAAGTCAGAATATGTTTAAGAGATAGCTAATATTGACAAAATTTACATGAAATTATCAGATAAAAAGTTATGAAATAAGATACTAAGCCATAATTATTAGATAAAGGTCAAAATTATGACAAAAACTTATCACATAATCGTGACATGAAAAGCCAAAGGTTTTAATGTCATAATTGATTTTTTGCATCATAATAATAACTTTTTATCTCATAATTAGGACTTTTATGCCATAATTATTATTTACCAATGCATTTTTTTCTTATGTGGCAGAAATAGGCTTCCATAAAAAGGTGACTAATAATGTTTTGGACCCCCATTGGCTTTGATTATATGGACAAAAACAATTGAAATTAATTGTCATTTTTGGGTGAACTATCCCTTTAATGCATCTCTATTTTGTCATAGTCAACAAATTTGATTTAATCTTATTCTGATGACATGGTGATAGGTAGTTTGAACATGTTCTGCTATGATTAGGGTGCGGCATGACTGGTCAAGGCCATCTCACCTGTCCCCCTGGCTATGCATCATAACACTCTATTTGACCTGCTGACCCCTTCTGACCCGAACAACAGATGAACAGCTCAATGACACATGGCTGTTTGTATAAGATCAGCTGAGTATGTTCAAGGCATATATATGTATGATTTGTCTGAATATGATGTTTGTGTCCACCAAAATGAATTAATACATTTTTCTGTCCTGTACTACGGAATGATTTTTGTTATCATCTAACACATCATACTATATAGTCGCCTTAACAACCCCACGATTAACAGTTCTTAACATGATATCATTGGTCTTTTGCAATGTATAGTGACCTATATGACATTGCCCGGGCACAGATCGAGTGCAATAGGGAAATGTGCCGAGCTGGTTCAAATGTTAATGGTCCATCTGAAATCCCCTGCTTAGCCAGCAGGTTGGGGAACAAAAGCGCCATAGAGGTGCAGCTTGCGAGGTCTGGACATGACAAATGCGGCCAAGAACGGGGCAGCGGTTGCTGTGGAGCTCTGGGGAGGGAAAAGCGGGGGCAGTGGAATTATCTACCAAATCCAAGCCTCATTGAGGGCGTCGCATCGGAGGGCAGCGGGGGTCACCCCATCATCATCACCATTTCAAAGAGCCTAAGAGCGAGGTGAAGCCGAGTACAGGGTGGGGGAGGTCCGCTGACCCCAGCCGGTGTCCCCGCACTACTCCATCTTCTGCGGATGGTAACAGCATGAAAGGAAGCCCCATCATCTCTACTCCTGGCACCACAGAGATATTGAGAGGACGAGAGACAGATAGGGGGCTGCTCTCTAAACAGGCCCATTTCCTTGATACCCCCTAGAGGAAAGACCCTCACCCCCAACACTCTCGCTCTTGATTTCTCATTCCGGCTCTATTTCATGTGGAGACAAACACACAAAGGACCCAATGGGACTGCGATGTGATGGTGGGCCTTGGGCAGGAAGAATCTGGTGCATTACATAGATGGGCTGCCAAAACAAAAGCCAGTGATTTCTCCATTTAAAGGTGTTCTGAGTCATCAAAACACACCTCGGCAGACCAGAGCCAGCCAGCCTCCCAGGCCACCAGCTCTCTATCTTATCAAAGCAGACCCACTCCTCATGGAGGACCCCATATCACCACACATAAGAACATCAAGCAGCCTTTGTGATAATGCTCGGTCTTTACTGCCAGTGGCTTAAGCATAAGCCCCATGCATATAAAAAAGCTCTGAATGTGCTGGCCAAACCTCCACTTTGCATATAGATACTGAGCCTATTGACATATCGATTCTCCTGGCCAAGGACCCATGAAAGCAGCCGATGCAAATCCCCCCTTTAATCAGCGAAAGCCCCCTAAAACGGTCTGAAGCAGGAACAAGAGCTAGTCGCTCTGCTACAGTATTCTCACAATGGCCTGGCAAATGCGCCATTATGACTTGTTTGACCCTCCTCTCCAAGTGCACTGGCCACTTTGAGAGGGTAATTAACCCATCTTTCTCCCTCCCCTTGATTCAATTACAATGGAGGCACAGCATTCCACAAGCGCTCTCATGCACTTGCGCCGGGGAAGAGGGGCAGACGGGGGCCACGAATGGGATGGGTTGATCAGGGCTCACGGAGTGCTTCAGAACAAACATGAAGAGATTAAAGGTTCAGTCCTTGAGAAGTAAATGAAGAGGGAAATGTTAATAAGCTGTTTGGATATCAAATTCTCATGTTGTACAGGGTGATATGAAGCATTCTCTAAAAATCAGCGCCGACTGATTGTGAATAGTGGGTGTTACATTCGGGAATTAAGGCAGAATGAATGAGAGTTTGCTAAAACAATGCCTAAATGGTTATTAGGCTATGGGTTAATTTTAGGTCATAGGTTTTCAAACTGCAAGGAAGGTGGTCTGTAAAAAAGAAAAAAGAGGAAAACAATGTAAAATGTGTAAAAATTAATAAAAAGAAAAGCAAATAAATAAATAAGTGGTCCATGGAAAAGAAAAAAAAAATACAGAAAAATTTGAGTAAAGTGTGAAAAATATGTACAATGAATAAAAACAATGAATGCATGAATGAATGAATAAATAAGGTGGTCCTTGAAAAAACTAGAGGAAAATAATGTAAATGTGTAAAATGGATAAAAATAAAAGCATACATATATATACAAAAATACATACATAAATATAATATCATATAAAAATGTATTTATTTATTTATTATCATTACTATTAGGTGCTATTAAATAAATACATTTTTAAAAGGCTGATAGAATTTGATAGAATTATTGTTTAATTCTGCTTTTTAATGACTGAACGTCATGAGATTAATCACAATTATTTTATTCTTCACATCTACACATCTAACAGTGCTCTTATGGGGAGTAGAAAATACATTATCAACTTACATGAAAATATGTTTACATATTATGAAGGTGATCATCAAATTTGTGGGTGCTTGTCAAAGCATATAATGTGTTTTTCAGTTTGTCAAATGCTTTGCTATAATATGAATTGTAGCTATAATATGAACATCTCATTGTATTTCTACATGCAGTCCACACTGTATCTGACAGTGTGATATAAAGAGATCTCTCACTCTATCCATTTCCAGTGTGCTTCTTGAATGCAGAATGAGTACCTTCTATAATCCACTCCTCTGAGGGAAATGCAAAGGGGGGAAAAGAGAAGGGAGATGAAAGAGGGCTGGCTAGTTACGATGGATTACAGGCTCAGCGAGGCGGTGGGGGAGGCCAGTGGACTGATAATATTTAACCAGGCCTGGGTGGACCATCTGGAACCACCCCCCTTCATCAACAGTCCAGCTCACACATCTGGGTCCTCCTCTGAAGGAGTAACTCACATTTGCCTTCAAATGAATAATGCCGTTTTTACATTATTTTGAAAGAATTTCAACACTGAACTCCCGTGACTTCATGCAAAACAATTCTAACATGATTACAGACACTGTAGATGACTTAATTAAGTCAACCATCTAAAGTGCTCACACGCAACGCTCCAAAATGTTTTATGCAGATGTCACATTCCTAAAAATTTCTAAAACAATCTTCAATTACTTTCAGGACATGATCTATTTTGAGCCCCTTTCTTCTTCCTTACTGTGAGACCTGCAGTTTATACTATTAGTTAGGGTGGGATTCCCCCTAATTCTCCAGAGCAGCTGCAAACCCATGTGGGGGTTGGTGTGTGTGTGTGGGGGGGGGGGGGGGGAACAAAAGCCAGTGATTTCTCCATTTAAAGGTGTTCTGAGTCATCAAAACACACCTCGGCAGACCAGAGCCAGCCAGCCTCCCAGGCCACCAGCTCTCTATCTTATCAAAGCAGACCCACTCCTCATGGAGGACCCCATATCACCACACATAAGAACATCAAGCAGCCTTTGTGATAATGCTCGGTCTTTACTGCCAGTGGCTTAAGCATAAGCCCCATGCATATAAAAAAGCTCTGAATGTGCTGGCCAAACCTCCACTTTGCATATAGATACTGAGCCTATTGACATATCGATTCTCCTGGCCAAGGACCCATGAAAGCAGCCGATGCAAATCCCCCCTTTAATCAGCGAAAGCCCCCTAAAACGGTCTGAAGCAGGAACAAGAGCTAGTCGCTCTGCTACAGTATTCTCACAATGGCCTGGCAAATGCGCCATTATGACTTGTTTGACCCTCCTCTCCAAGTGCACTGGCCACTTTGAGAGGGTAATTAACCCATCTTTCTCCCTCCCCTTGATTCAATTACAATGGAGGCACAGCATTCCACAAGCGCTCTCATGCACTTGCGCCGGGGAAGAGGGGCAGACGGGGGCCACGAATGGGATGGGTTGATCAGGGCTCACGGAGTGCTTCAGAACAAACATGAAGAGATTAAAGGTTCAGTCCTTGAGAAGTAAATGAAGAGGGAAATGTTAATAAGCTGTTTGGATATCAAATTCTCATGTTGTACAGGGTGATATGAAGCATTCTCTAAAAATCAGCGCCGACTGATTGTGAATAGTGGGTGTTACATTCGGGAATTAAGGCAGAATGAATGAGAGTTTGCTAAAACAATGCCTAAATGGTTATTAGGCTATGGGTTAATTTTAGGTCATAGGTTTTCAAACTGCAAGGAAGGTGGTCTGTAAAAAAGAAAAAAGAGGAAAACAATGTAAAATGTGTAAAAATTAATAAAAAGAAAAGCAAATAAATAAATAAGTGGTCCATGGAAAAGAAAAAAAAAATACAGAAAAATTTGAGTAAAGTGTGAAAAATATGTACAATGAATAAAAACAATGAATGCATGAATGAATGAATAAATAAGGTGGTCCTTGAAAAAACTAGAGGAAAATAATGTAAATGTGTAAAATGGATAAAAATAAAAGCATACATATATATACAAAAATACATACATAAATATAATATCATATAAAAATGTATTTATTTATTTATTATCATTACTATTAGGTGCTATTAAATAAATACATTTTTAAAAGGCTGATAGAATTTGATAGAATTATTGTTTAATTCTGCTTTTTAATGACTGAACGTCATGAGATTAATCACAATTATTTTATTCTTCACATCTACACATCTAACAGTGCTCTTATGGGGAGTAGAAAATACATTATCAACTTACATGAAAATATGTTTACATATTATGAAGGTGATCATCAAATTTGTGGGTGCTT
Source organism: Sinocyclocheilus grahami (assembly GCF_001515645.1). Taxonomy (NCBI): domain Eukaryota; kingdom Metazoa; phylum Chordata; class Actinopteri; order Cypriniformes; family Cyprinidae; genus Sinocyclocheilus; species Sinocyclocheilus grahami. The sequence goes on from NW_015505670.1 coordinate 612,780, forward strand.
GTCAAAGCATATAATGTGTTTTTCAGTTTGTCAAATGCTTTGCTATAATATGAATTGTAGCTATAATATGAACATCTCATTGTATTTCTACATGCAGTCCACACTGTATCTGACAGTGTGATATAAAGAGATCTCTCACTCTATCCATTTCCAGTGTGCTTCTTGAATGCAGAATGAGTACCTTCTATAATCCACTCCTCTGAGGGAAATGCAAAGGGGGGAAAAGAGAAGGGAGATGAAAGAGGGCTGGCTAGTTACGATGGATTACAGGCTCAGCGAGGCGGTGGGGGAGGCCAGTGGACTGATAATATTTAACCAGGCCTGGGTGGACCATCTGGAACCACCCCCCTTCATCAACAGTCCAGCTCACACATCTGGGTCCTCCTCTGAAGGAGTAACTCACATTTGCCTTCAAATGAATAATGCCGTTTTTACATTATTTTGAAAGAATTTCAACACTGAACTCCCGTGACTTCATGCAAAACAATTCTAACATGATTACAGACACTGTAGATGACTTAATTAAGTCAACCATCTAAAGTGCTCACACGCAACGCTCCAAAATGTTTTATGCAGATGTCACATTCCTAAAAATTTCTAAAACAATCTTCAATTACTTTCAGGACATGATCTATTTTGAGCCCCTTTCTTCTTCCTTACTGTGAGACCTGCAGTTTATACTATTAGTTAGGGTGGGATTCCCCCTAATTCTCGGTGCACGGGTGGGGGGGGGTGGGGGGGGGGGGGGGGGGGGGGGGGGGGCATGAACAGGAACAAACACCCTGACCCACGGCCCAATTGGCCAGCCATTCTGGTCCCCATTCTGAGAGCCACTGCACTTCCCGTCTCCAAACTCCAGTCTAAGAAAACAAGCATGCTGTCACTCTAGAAGCCCTTCCACATATTTCAGCAGACCAGATTTCTATTGGATGAGACAAAAGTTGAACTGGAGCATATGTGCACTGAGTTACAAGATATAATTACAGCTCATTTTTGACATTACGTGTGATTCAATAGTCTGCATATAAACAAGAGTTACGGTCTACTGTCAATGCCTTTTAAAATTAAGCCTGTCTCTAATACTGCTAAAAACGTAGAGGACGTGATCAATAAAATAGATTTGCCCTTTAATCCCCATGCAAATGTGAACACATGCAATACATTTCTACAAAAGATCTCTCTTGTTAAAGAATATGTGCTGACACCTTGAGAAACAAACCAGTCAATGCCTGTTAATCCAACATTAACATATGACATAGTTCTAACAATGGAAAATGTGGTAGGAAAGTTTAAAACCTTAAAGGAACAGTTCTCAGTTTAATTCAGTCATGATTTGCTGACTCAGGTTATTCCAAACCGTAGGATTTTCAAAGATTTTTTAAAAGAATCTACATATTGAAAGTTAATGGGAACAGGACAAAAAAAGGACATACAATAACTTTGTGTGAGGAACATACACAAATTTAAGTTATTATTTCATGTCTCTGAAACGGACAACAAACGATACATCAACACCATTTTGGCACTAGTTCTCATGCGTGTTGTAACCACAGGTTGACATTGACATTAAACTTAACACGGTGCATCGAAAGGTGTCATATTTGATTTGCAAGCTATCTATAAGCAGTGTTGAGCAGTAACGCATTACTTAGTAACGCGTTACTGTAATTTGATTACTTTTTTTAGTAACGGAGTAATTTAACGCGTTATAATTTTCAAAATAGTAATTTGAGTATAGTTACAAGCCGAGGTCTCTATACGTTACTGACGCGTTACATTGCTGACAGAATGCAGTTATTTATAATCTAGAGATTGTAAAAAGGATGTAGCACACGCACTGTCGAGTCCAGTGCCAGTGGACTAGAGGCCTGCTCCCACAAGACCAGACGCAACAGAGTGCGGCGCGGGACAAGATGTGCGAGTGCTGCTGCGGGCGTGTGTGTGCGTGCTCATGAATCCTCTCATTATAACACACGAATTGTAGACATTATGAAAGATTCATTATGCATATATTTATTGTGTTATAACAGAGATTTGTGAGATTGCGATGAACTGAGATGTCTTTTTGAGAGATTATAAATGCAGCGCTCTTTGCTGGCATTTTGCCATGCCAAACCATGCATGCAGCAGCCACTTGCTTTAGTTAAAAATAACAGTGTTCTGTGAATGTTGATGCTTTAATAACAAATATTTATCGGGAGCGTGTATGCTGGGATTTCATAAATTTCATGGAGAAAAAAGTAACGTAACTAGTAATGTAACTCATTACTTTTGAAATAAAGTAATCAGAACAGTAACGTGATTACTTTTAAAAGGAGTAATCAGTAATTTGATTACATTTTCAGAGTAACTTGCCCAACACTGTCTATAAGTGAAAAAAGGCAATAAATATTTTTTTGTCATTAGGGATCATAACCAGTCCCTGTTCACTTTCACTGAATGCAAAAAGGTGGCCAGGATTCTTCAAAACATCACCTTTTCTATTCCACAAAAACTAAAAAGCAAAACCAGAGCATTCTTTTTATTAAGACTTTGCCCTGTTTTGTTTGAGGTCAAGTAACAGTTTGGTTCTCTACATTAGCTTCCTGAACACGGATCAGCACCAAGAAGAGAGGTCAATTGTGTTCATATTTTAGCCTCTTATGATAATATGGTTGTACAATAGCATCACTGTTTAGGATCTGTGAATGAGTACAAGACTTCCTAATCAAACTCATTCAAAGTCCAGGAAATATTTAGCATGATGATAAGAGCTCAGAAAATGTTTTCTACTCATTGCACATATAAATTCTCAACTAATTATAAATTGAAGAAAGCACACAAACAAAACCACACCATTCGATTATCTAGACCCTCCATGCCAGAGGAAAAACACTCCTGTAAATGTCAATACACCATTTTTACTTTGTCTTCAAGCCAGGACACTGAGACTGAAAAGGGCTGAGCTCAGCAAATTCACTCAGAGGCTTGTTTCCCCCTCTTCCTTCGAGTTTTTATGGTTCAGATATCTCTTAACTTACAGTAAACTAAACTCTTCAGACTATGATATCTGCTCAGCAAAAAATAGTTCCTGTGTGTTTATGTGATTTAATCAAGGTTTTCTGTTCATTCTATGATTTAGCAATAAGAACTAAATATTAGCTAGTGCTTTGTGAAACTCAAAAGATTAATAGGCCTCTACTCTATCTCTATTGGCCCACCTGTAGATATATTACTGTTAAAATGTTTGGAGTTGGTAAGCATAAGTCTCTAATGCTCACCAATGCTGCATTTATTTGATGAAAAATACAGTAATATTGTAAAAAAAATATATATATATATATTATTATATTTTAAAATGACTGTTTTCTATTTTAATATATTTTAAATTAGAATTTTGAATAGAATTTTCAGCAGCCATTACTTCAGTCTTCATTGTAACATGATCCTTTAGAAATTACTTTTGATTAATGTATTGCGTCCTTGCTGAATGAAAGTATTGATTTCTTAAAAAAAAAAAAAAAAAATACTGATCTCAATTGATTGACTACTACTAAAATGTATGTTCATTATATGATGGGCATCGAAATGTAAGGTTTGGTTGTTCTTACATAAGAAATATTAGTTAGATCCACATAAGCTTCATTCATACAATATATAATCTCAGACTGCGACCCAAAAATACATGTAAATGAATAATTATATACAGTTTTATTTTAGCAGTTTCTAATTGTCAGTCTTCATTGGAAAAAAAAAGAACAGTCGCTGTCAGCTGCCACAGGGCAGAGTACAAAATCAAAGCAGATATGCTAATAGCAACTCTTGGACACAATTAGTGAAAAGGAACTCACTCTATGTGCCACGAATGATTAGCAAATGAACTTTTCCTTTTGATGTAGACGAAAGAGGCGGCTTACTCCTCCCTCCTTCCTGCCAGCCTCCTCAATCGGTTCTTTCCAGTACATTCCAGTGAGCTGCTGGACTGGCATGATTGATACGGACATGGTGGCAAATAGGTTTACCAGCCGTTTATTACATGATATTGTTCCTAAATCAAGGCATCACATTTTTATTTTTTACCAAACAATTATGGAATAGGTGTTCATTCCATATTCAAAATAGACATTTTATGACTGTATAAGTAATACAAGCAGAAATCAGCGGTGGATTTGATGTGACAATGATCTATTTGAGGAATTCACAGCTTATTGCTGTCATCCGCTGACAAATCTCTATCTGCTGTCGTGCCAGTGACTTCCAGTTCACGCAGAGACACAAGTAGTATTTGTTCTCGCAAAAATGTCACCATTAATTCCTCAATATCCACAGAGACTAAATATACTGACAAACAAATGTGAGGATGCCCCTGGCTTAAAACTGTCAGTTATAGGCCTATTTATAAAGCTCTCTATGTAATACATTCAAGAGAGAAATAAGCTTGCCAAAAGCAAATACACAAAATGCAGGAAGTGCAAGATGTTTTTGCCAACGCAGGTTCTCCTGAAGCTAATATTTGTTTAAGAAACTTTTCTATAAAAAATAGAATTTATTGGTACAAAGCTTTTAGACACAGTATAACTTCCGTATAGCTCGCTAGCTTTAGCCTGCACATGTATAAAAGTGTTTCTAAACTTTCCAGTGAGTTAAATACTTTCATTTGGACAGTTTAATGGGTATAGCTAGTACAGGTACCATCATAAGTGTCCCTTGTAGCTCATTACTTTGTGTGTGTGTGTGTGTGAAAATGTAAGTCCTTTACAGTAGCACACACAGTCAGGAGTAATCTGTCATTAGGAGGACACTGCTGGTTCCTGTCATTGAGTCATGCCTTCACTAAATGAGGTCAGACTGATGTGTTGTTTTAATCAACCCAGCCTGCCTCCATTAATTATTCAGCACCTTAGAGGATAGGGAGCCCTACGGCCAGGGAAGAGGGACGAGGAGAGTGAGAGAAACAGGGTGAGGGGAGAGCTTACAACTAGACACGACCACCATATTAGAGAAAATACAAACAGATACTGAGCAGGTTAAGTATGAAACTGTATGTTAAATATGCATATTTGGCAAAAAATAAATGAACACTAATATCAGCCAAAAAGCACAAATTAAGCTTGAAATCACACAGAAAATGGGAAACGAACGCTAATATTAACACAAAACCTCAGTAATATTGAGAGCTGTTCCATTAACAACACCCATGATCCACCTCACACTTGGTCGACCCATCACATCGTCCATGCCGCAGTAAAATGTCAGCAGCCGTGGAGTGTGAAAGTGTGAATGCGAGGTGTGAGGGAGGACGGCATTTGGGTCACAGGGTTTCACACCAGGCATCAGGCACTCACACACACCACAAAGAGACTCAAACAAGGAACTCAGAGAACTTAATATGACAATACACAACAATAAGATTTCACACCATCAGCCAGTATTAGCAGATTTTGTTAATTATCTGCAAGAGTCTTAATTTGTATTGATTGGAAGCAGATCAAGACTGTTTTGGCCCTAAATTAAACTATATTGTTTTCTGTGATAGGTTTCCAAACAGTCTTTCCTACTAAAGTTGTGATTCCTGAATTCACTTGAAACACGTAATATTCTGTAATGTAATAATACAATACAATACAATACAATACAACATTGGCTACCAGAAATTGCTTACCCCACCTTTAAGCAAGGACACATTAAATAGATGAAAAGTGACAGTAAAGACATTTATAATATTACAAAAGATTTCTATCTCAAATAAATCAAAGAAGATTGATTAGAGTGATTTTTGAAGGATCATGTGACATCGAAGAGTGGCGTAATGGCTGCTGAAAATTCAGCTTTGTCAGGAACAAATGACTTTTAAAAATATATTAAAACAGAAAACCGTTATTTTGAATTATAATATTTCACAATATCACTGTATTTACTTTATTTTTGATCACATAAATGCAGCCCTAAGCATAAAAGAGTTTCAAATGTATATTATATTATATTCTTGTTTAAAATATTAGCCATTATTCTATTTGATCATAACATAAAATGACCATATATCAGTCACAATTTTTATATTCATACATTATTAATTTGCAACTAAATCATGATAGTACTACAAATAAAATATGTTTTTTCAAGTGTAAGGGAACCATGTCTTTTAACAGGATATTTTGTGTGACTGATGCCTCTATTAAGGCTTAGTGGTGTTTAAAACTGAATTAAATAATCAATCCCACTCGGACACAAATACACACCACACAAACACACAACAAGACAGCGCAAACACTGCAGATATAGAGATGGATACCAAAATATTCCATGCTTCAGCAAAAAATAAAGCATAGTATAGAAAGGTGTCATGCTGCTTTCCACCTCCTCCTTCTGTTCCCTCCTTTCCTCTCTTCACTTTCTCTGTAAGTACACATATCTCAGGATGGGGTTTGGAGATTTATGAGCTATAGTGAGAAGTGGGCCAGAAAGCCCTCCCCGGCTCTGGATCTGCTTTGCCGCCTCCCTCACGTCTTTTATTTCTATCCCTCCCTCTCTGGTTGCAGTGCTTTCTGCTCACATTACCCTCTGTTGAGTGATAAACATTGTCTGTGGGCTGTAAATTCAGTCTGAGCCTGACAGGCCTCCAATAAACCAGTCTATTCTCTCACTGCGAGGAGGCTTTGGTCTGGAGGCCCACAGGAAGGGAATGCAGACACACACACTCACAAATATAAAGATAAACAAGTTAAGAGGGACAAGATACATGTGGCATAAATCACGCACATCAAAGGCACAAATAAGGAACAAACACAGGAGACATTCATATACACTCACACAAAGAAACAATAATCAACAAGCATCGGATTAAAACTTGCGTGAAAGAAACTAGCTGAATGTACACATATAACCAATGATAAATGTTTACTTATCATACACACAATGATTTCAGTTGTAAAAAGTGATTATAAGGCACAAATTAATAGTTAATTTCTTTAATGTGTCTTTGTTTATTTTTCATTGCCCATAATGGCATTGTTGTTCTGCTTCAGCTCATTTTTATATCACCTAAAACCATAGTACACCCACTTATGGTGGTTACTCAAGGCAACTGGCTAACAATGAGCGGTTAGATTACAATTTGGCAAGTCAATTTATCCAGTAAAGGCAATTCCACCTGCTGCAGTTAGCAAGTAAAACGTAAACTACCAGGCAGAAAGAAACCACACGTTTGAGTAGGAAACAGCAAATATAGTGTATTTGGAGGATAAACTCACTGTTTATGTGTGCAAATATATGTGCACATTTTTTTCAGGGAAGAAATATTACGAATGTTTGTTATATTTCCAATTTTTGGCTGTATGAAGGATTTTTTCCCGCATTGTTAATATTTACAAGTTTCCATTGGCTTTTGTTCACTGGACTAGTAACAGACAGGAATATTCAACCCGATCTCACAGGAAAACCCAATTTTACAAGGTGTGATTTGGTATGAATTCATATCATGTGAATTGTACTAAAGTCAACATGAAGGCCCACCGCTAAACTCACCTCTAAACATAACCGTCACTGGGGCGTGAGCAAATTGTATGAAAACGTAAGAAATGAGATTGTACAAATTCATATGAATTAGCCACTAATTCACCAAAAGGCTAAATACTTACGAATAGCCAGGAGTTTGTGATGGCCTGCTATTTAGCCATTTCATACAAGCAGTTCATTATTGTGTCTTTTTGAAGAGATAATTCAGATTTTGACTTTTTTTATAGCTAATACTGAAAAAATATTGTGTAAAATTGTGTTCTTTGATTTCAATTCTCCTTTGTTATCATTAAACTGTATTATCTGCATTATATAAGCTAATGGCCATTTTCTCTAGATATCAGCATTGGCATCGGGCACTAAAAAACCAACACCGGTCGACCACTAGAATGAACCATGATGCAGCATCTGGCAAGTTCTTTTCCTACGATCTTCTAAAAGCTCTAATAAGTTGGCAAAATTCTTATAACACCAAAGAATGTTGACTGAAATCAAACACTGTAGCTTCAACAGCTAGCAGACTCTCAGAGGTCCAGCAACACCACATGCTCAGAGACGATTTACAGATGCACCCATAAACATCCAGCCAATAATGGAGCAGCTTCTTCTCATCAACTGATGGCAGCTGACAATTACGAACACAGGCAATAAGTCTGGCTGGTCACAGGTGTGCTCCAAACACACAGGGCCCCCGTCCTCCATGCATCTCACTAATTGCATGTTTTAAGCAGAGCTGTCTGCTGTGCCCATTTCTTTGATTGAAAGGGTGTTTATTGGCCACTCTCCACTAAGTGCCCGGCGCAGTCAGCTCCATGTGTGCTTGTGTAATACGTGTAAAATATGAAGCTTTAAAACATTTCATTACACTTTGCAATACAATCAATAAGAAGTAATAAATTCATTTTTCCCACAACAGATCAATAGTATGAGTATTTAAATATTTAAGTGTTTATATACTATTATATATAGTACACACACTCATATAATGTGTGTATATATATATGTGTGGGTGTGGGTGTTTGTGTTAGCATTATTTTCATGATTTCTGTGTAAAAGTATTACATCATACACACATACAAAACACATAAATACTTTGACACAGAAATCATGAAAACAACATTAAAATAAGAAATATTAAATAATAAACTTATTTTGTTATTTTATTTATTATTTCACTATTATTAATAATATTACTATTAATTACTATTATTAATAATAATACAAAAACAATATACATTCATAAATATAAAAAAACATTAAAATATAGTGAAACTCATTATCAGTTATTATTAATAATTTTTTTCATTCTCACCTTGTTACATGGACAACTACAGTCAAACCTGCTGTATCAGCGCATCCTGCCTGCTACATACCAGCATTTCCTTTGTGTGTGTGTGTGTGTGTGTGTGTGTGTGTGTGTGTGTGTGTGTGTACATGATATGGAATGTAGAGTGGGTGGAGGCTGTCACAGCTGGATTGGGAACATCTTTCAATGCAGACTCCAAAATAACCTCTCTAAAAGTGTACGCTTCTGTGACTATACCGTACACTACTGCCAGCTCTGTTATGAGATAAAAAATAAGAAGTGAAAGAGGGACTAGAAGCATGAAAATGACACCTGGTTGTAATTTCTTCGGTTTGATTAATCTGGTCAACAGCAAACATAATGTGCATAACAGTTTACGGTTTCATTTTTGAGTCAAATAAATCATCACAGCTGAGAAAACCCAAAAATGTGAAATGAAAACACTTGTATTTGTATGAATGAACGTTTCTATAATAACTTACAGGAATGCTGTGGCCTATACAGGCCAGAATTACATGTGGAGGCTTCAGGCAGCTTAATACAAATGTTGGGGCATTTAATTATAGTGATCCTCTTCAATATGTGTGTTTATGTTACATAAAAAAAGCTATCAAACACATTCTAAAGAGCTGGAGGCAGAAGTAGTGGTTTTGGCCACACTTGTGAGGACAAACGCTGATTATGTCGCAGTCCCACAAACTCTCTTTTGTGGCACATGCAGATGATACAAGCTTGAATTCACTTCCCCCGTCTGTCAACGGTGGCTATTGAAAACCTTTAAAAGTCCACAAACGTTTTCTGTGAAGAAGTCAGAGTAAACAAGCACAGGAAATCAACACATGCTAAATCATTCTATAAATACACCCCCAAATAGGCCTATTAAATCGCTTAAGGAGTTAACGGCAGCAGGCGTCCCCCAGGGGCCCTGATTTACGGGACAATGTGAGCATGTCTGTACATGTGTGTGGCTGTTTGTATGTATAGATACTATGTGTATGGCAGACTAGCTCCCCTCTTTCTGCACTAAAAACTTCCCACATTCTGACACACATTTTTGTTTCACCAATAAAATGAGTCCTTTACAAGCAATGGCCTTGTGAAGTTATTTATGGCTGAAAATGGGGAAATCATATAAAAATGTCAATCTTCAAACAGTTTATGAATAAAACAAACGCTGCCTTTACACTATAAATAAAATGTGTAATCCCTCAAATTAAGACAGCTCACCAGACAATGTGTTAGAGATGAGAAACTGATGATAAAGATTTGGCTTCTCTAGCTGCATTCTTGCATACATGGAACCTCATTAGGGAATGTTTTGGAACACACAACATAGACAGCAAGTCTGTGTGCCACGAAAATAGTTCTCCACAACAGAGACTCAACTCACAACTGATTTCAGTGGAGTACTAAAAATACTACAACTAAAATTAAAATAAATAAAATATAAATATATACAGTATATAAATATTAAATAAACCTAATAAAAATTACAAAAACATAAGAATGACTAAACCTTAAAATAAATACTAAAAATATTTGTAAAAAAAAATCAAAATACTAATAAATGCTACAATTGTAAATAAATAATACTAAAACAATACTGATTAATTACTAATAAACTATTTCTCAGTATTCAATTACAAGTACGCATTTATGCAATGCAATCTGGGACTGCCTTGTCCATAAGGGATACATGCAATGCTACCATAGGACCAAAACGAGTTATCTTAACATTCCAAAAAATTAAGATTTTTTTTTTGGAACATCTATATTGTCTCAAAATGGTTCCTCCATAGGCAGCTCACTAAGTTTTAGAACAAAGGCAAAACCTACTGCACTAACAAAGTAACTTTGTCAATAGTCTTTTTTGGTCTTAATGTGCACGGTTCATCTGCGTATGATATCTAAAGAAAGAAAATCTTTGTCCATTTTAAATTACCTCTAAATCGATGTTCCTTTTCTAATGACATCACATAGGTCGTGTGGGCTGGCCTGGCTCCATTCTGGTATAGAACACCCATTTTTCATGGTCAAATCAATTCCTAAATTACAAAATCAAGTTCGGTCCTACGCTTCTTTTTTTGTCTCTGAATATCCTGTTGCACCATCAATCACATCACATCACATTATGGAAGTTAAACGAGTCAGGAGCAAACTACAAGACTGAATCTTTGTTTTCTGATCAGCAGACATTTACTTTTTTTTTTTTTTTAAATGGGACTCATTGAAGATGTTGATCATATACAAGCACACAAAAGCCTTTTTATAAATCAGAAGCCAAACCACCTCAGCTGATACTCTAATTATGAGCATAAATGTTATATTAAAACAGTGGGCTGGTTCTGTGGCCTATAGATTGTGAAGGCTTTTTCTCTGAGCATACGAGTGAAATTGTGCTTTTCACACTCTTACACTAATCAGATTTGACCTACACACACACACCTCCCTTTCAGCGCAAAGTGTTCATGCTTGCCCTCATTTCCAACGCTAGGACTCATGAAGGTCGAGACTGTGAGCGAGGAATCAGAACAGGAGCAATAAAAGCAGTTAGTTTAACAGGCTTTTAGCAACTTGGGAGTGCCATCCTTTTAACAGTGTCACCCTGAGGCCTCTCCCAAAGGCATGATAAGAGCCTCCTGCTCTCAAGGGAATCATAGTGTCTCTCCCCTCCTATACTAAAACTGCTCTCCATCCAGCTCCATCATGATGGAGGGTTCCAAGGGTCCTCAATGTTAAAATGATCCTTTGCAGTGCACTTGAACACATCTCACTGAACGTATAATGGCTGCTATTAAAAGTTCAATTATTAAGAGTTTATCAACAAATGGGTTTCATCAACTATGGCAACTTTTGGACATTCATTTTTGGAATTCATTTATGTAATTTCTAGTGCTGTGTTCAAAATATCGATACGACAATGTATCGTCACAGAGATTTGACGATACGAGTATCGATACAGCTGGCCCTGTATCGATATTGTGGCACGTGTGCAGCAGTGGACCACGCTTAATTTTACAACGTTTAAAATTGAGTAGAAAAGAATAGAGCATCTGTTAATAATCTGGCTGCAGAGGAACACAACTGGGTTGCCTGATATAAAGAGACGTAATCCCCAAAACAGAGCTTTACACTTGCGCAATACGGAAATATCTGCTAAATGTGCTACTTATCTTTGTCAACCTGGCAACCGTGTGCACACGTTCTCACTCCACTGAGGATAAACACGCTTGCTTTCTGAAAACACTGGTTAGCTTGCAGTTTAGTGATCTCCACTTCAATATTCTATTCTCAGAAAAGTGTGATTCGTCAACTGTTCCTTTACGACACAGAGAGAGAGAGAGAGAGGCTGTGTATGTATGAATTACCACCGTTTTGCCGATTTTCTCTATTAACAGTGAAGCTGTGGCTTTAATTCCTTTAGAAACAATGATGTTACCAGCTCCTTGTTGAGAAAGATAATGTAGCTCTAGAGCGATTAAGCTATTTAGTTGATAAAACTGCGGGGCAGCGCTAAAAAGTTTGTTCCTGAATGTCTGAGTTCGGCCGCAACGTGATCTGTGTGTGTGTGACTGAACTTAACACCAAACTGCTTCTGTTCGGCTAGAGTCGCTTTGAACTCATGCATCTTCGGAAGCTGAGCTGCGCGGAAAGTTACAAAAAATGTTGTGCACACCGCCACGTGTAACGACGTCGCGCGCACTCAAAGCGAACTTGCGGACGCATCGAGTATAAATCAGTCTTGAGAGTGTGTGCGTTAGATACAGTGAAGACAGCGCGTTGGTTTAGAACTCTTCTAATTTTTTATTGTAGAGAGTGTGTGAATTTGTGCGATGACAACCTACCAGCAATGTAAATTATTTTTTAAACATATTAGAATGAGTACATTACAATATAAATGTATTAGAACGAGTACATTATTATTTATGGGCTTAAAAAAAAGATACAAACAATCAGAATATTGTACCTGGTGGGGAGTGCCCAATGTAAACATGAAACATATGCCATTACCTATATTGTACTGTGGTAAAGTTATGGAGGCCCTTCATAATGCAGAGTTCAGCTGCCTGCTCTCACAATAGTTAGAAATGGCACTATAGTAAGCAATGTTTAATAAACAGCTGTTTTTCTCAATTCTGCTGAGGTGAAATTCAGCGCAGTCATGTATCGTGATACGTATCGTATCGTGACTTTGCTGGTGATACACAGCCCTTGTAATTTCTCTGATCTGCCATAAATATTTGTACTACAGTGCCATTTCCATCATTCATTTCCATTATCTCCAATCTTAAATGATGCAAGAATTGTGTTGGAAAACCTTCTGTAGTGGATTACATTTGAAAAAATTTGGGAGAAAAATGGTCTCACTTGTCCCTTGTCTTGCTAAAGTTTCTGAGCTAGCATTTTATATATCCTTATATTTTACTTATTTTTCATATTCATTCATACAGTATATTCATTATGAGTTATTCTTTATGGTTCTTTTACATTACATTATATTCATATTAGTCATATTACTGTTTTATGTTACACATTTACTCAAGTATTATTCATTTATTCTCTTTATTTCCATTAATACGCATATTCCATTGACGTAATATATTTTTCTTCATTTGACAAAGTACATCTTGTTATGATAATTGGATAGGATGCTGGAAACTTACTCTCTGCAAAAATATTTTTTTACATGCAAGGATGTTTGCTAAATTTGTCTTCTGCCTTTGTGGTATGTGTTCTTTTCCAAGATCTGTTATTTGCTATTTGAAAATTGCCAAGATCTGACGTTCTGCTCAAAAAGTGTAAAAACCACAGCCACATTTGTCTCTTTTATTGGATCTTATCTATGGCCCTCATGGTCATGTCAACGTGACCTGACCTAGCTCCGAACTTAAGGTTAATTTAAATGGAAGAAAACGGTTGGCAAGGTATAGATAGTGACACAATGGATAAATTCATTTGAAGTAAATAGATCAGACCAAAACATCTTGTGATGTTGTAGTAGCATGTAAGTCTCTAGTACTGTATATATATTATTCCAATTGGCTTTTCAGACAGCTTTTCTTCTACTCTCATCACATGCTTCAAAGGTCTTTGTCTTTTGACTTCTGAAGATTATTATACTTAGATTAGATGGCTATATATCTTAGAAATTTTTGCAGAATATACTCTGTTTGGATTTTGTATTCATTTGAATCTTTTCCATAAATTTTTTATCTTTTATTATAATTTTCATCTGTAATTGCTACCATTTATGATTTTATTTTAAAATAAACAATAATTTTACTGAAAGAATTAATCTGCCTGGATCTCTCCTGCATCAATGTTCAAATTTCACAAAGTTACTATAAATCTATTATATATATATACTACAATTCTAAAGTTTGGGGCCAGTAAGATTTTTAAAATAAGTATCTTATGCTCAACAAGACCGCATATATTTGATAAAAAAACATATAGTAAAACAGCAATAATATGAAATTAGATTTGACTAATGACTATTAGATTTTAAAATAGATTTTAATAGATTTTAAAATGTAATTTATTTCTGTGATGTCAAAGCTGAATTTTCAGCAGCCATTACTCCAGTCATTATGATCCTTCAGAAATCATTCTAATATGCTGCTTTGCCACTCAAGAAACATAAAGTTTTTATCAATGTTGAAAGCAGTTGTGCTGCTTAATATATTTTTAATCAGTTTTCTTATTCTCGGATGCATAAAAAATTTCAACTTGAGCAACTTAATGCATCCTTACTGAATAAATCTATTAATCTCTTATGTATGTATTAGTGATCCAAACTTTTGAAAGGTAGTGTAAATATTCTTATTTGTAAGCAAGTAAATAAATAAGTACACTTTTTATAATGGCCTTTCATATTTTAAAGGGGTCATATGATGCTGCTAAAAAGAACATTATGTTGTGTATTTGGTGTAATGAAATGTGTTTATCCTGTTTAAGGTTCAAAAAACACATTATTTTCCACATACTGTACATTATTGTTTCTCCTCTATGCCCCGCCTTTCTGAAACGCGTTCATCGGTCTGAAAAAGCGAGGTATGCTCTGATTCACCAGCTATCCAGTGCGTTGTGATTCGCCGAATTCCTCAAGCATGTGACGGAAATGTTACGCCCCTACCATATTGTGATGCCTGCAGCAACCACATGTGACGACCCCGGGCTGTACTCCGCTTCGTCCAGTGAAAGCCGATCCGGCGGTCGACACCGCGAAGTTGAAGTATTTCCTCAGCGACCAGCACGGATCAGCTCTAGGCTTTTGGAAGGCCAAACAAAGTAGTTTCGCTTTCACAATGAAGCACACAGCGTCTTCACGACATGGCGGCGGCGGCAACAATACTACAGCGAGAATAAAAGTTACGCCTTCTTTCTTTGCGTGAACATTTGGGCGGCGTTATGCAAATCTTCCCACATTGTGACGTAGATATGTGGGGGCGTGTTAGAACGAGCCGTTTTAGGTAGGTGTAGCTGACTCTTAACTTTTATAAAGAATATCTCTTGGATTTGAGACTTTAGTCTTTGCAACGTTACAAATCTTCTTTATGCACCAAGAGCTTGTAACACTCCAAAGAGAAAGGAAAAATTTTTATCGCATCATATGACCCCTTTCAGATTGAAATTCTGGGTCTAGAACAAGGGTAAAACAAATAAATAATCAAATAAATAAAATTTTATATAATATAACAGAAAAATAAATAAATAAATAAAATAAAAACTAACCCAATATTGCAGAAACACCCAATTGCCAGCTCTCTATGTCACACACACACAGACACAAAGGCAGAAAAACACCCAATACAAATAAACAGTCAAGTTCCTGATAGTCAGAAAGGCTTCTGTCATTTAGTCGGGAAGATGCAGCACGAGTGAGAGAGAGAAAAGCAAGAAATTCAAGACCCAAAGGAGAGATTCTTCTCTGAGAGGCCGCCTGACCCAGGGTGATTTAAGATGCCTGCAGGCTGCACGGTCGCCACCCTGTCTGGTTGCCCCCCGTTGCACATTGTGTGGACACTGGGATCAGTTGATGCCGCCTGAGCCAACATGAGATGCGCTGCACGCGAGCAGCATATGGCCGTTAGTCCGAGCCAATGACTCATCAGATGGTAATGCTGACCGGCCTGAGGATGCACTGCAATATTCAACTACTGAAAATACAACAAGACACATTCTCATCAGCTTGTAACACATTTTTACATTGATAGAAAGAGAACTGTGGTTGAACTTGACACCATGACACAAACTCAACTTAAAAGAGACTGCATTCTTGTTAGTGCTCAGAACGTATGTGGTGGACTGACGTGTAAAGACAAACATTTGCGGTTGATGTTAAATGGGTTTAAGGTAAATTGGCATGTTGACAAGGAGGAGGAGACTAGTCAGGGCTGTGGCCTAGCAGTTAGCATGCATGCTTAGACACAACGCAGGGTCAAGGCCCATTTAACAATACTGTTCCTGCTCTTTTCTCCATCATATACTGTCTTTTCTATACTCAACATTGAGTAATAGTAATATTAGCTTCTTAGCCATGAAATAGTTCAACAAAAATAAAACTTCTGTGATGTTTTCTCAAATATATTTATTATCAATTTCAATTATTTTCCAATCATTTTTTCAATTATTCACTGAACTTACACATTAAACACTACTGTTCAAAAGTTTGGGGTCAGTCAGTAAGATGTATTTTTTTTAAACCAATACTTTTATTCAGCAAGGGTGCATTCAATCAAATAAATGCAGCATCAGTGACTTTGAAAAACATTAAAAAATCTCACCCACCCCAAATATTTGAACAGACTTCTGAAGCCATAGAATAGTTCACAAATTAGCCATTAGCCTTGTTCAAAATAAGATATGGTGCATTCAGATATGTCAGGTTTGAGGTCATTATGTGTGTCAGAAGTAAAAATGGTGCACCACCAGTCTGTTCCTGTTTTGGTCTGTTTCTCAAACAAAGCTATTTTAACAGCTTTAAAAGACAAGGAATAATAGCACGTGTCATTTAGACTTATTTTTATGGTGTTTTTGTCCTTTATAGACCTTGACAGACAAGATAACAATGACCTGTTGTATGGAAAAGCCTTCATTGGTGCTCCACTGAAGGCTTGGAACAACATGAGGGCCAGTAAATGACTGAATTTTCATTTTTGGTTGAAATGATGCAGAATAGTTAGCTACCACTAACACATGAATTGGCTCAAATAAATAAACTTCAGCTGAATATCTGAATAATATCTACCAATATCTATAGTTTTATAAAACTACTGATTGGGCCAAACCGATGCCTGCAGATCGGAGCCGGACTGTGAAATGAATGTGCTGAGTGGTAAAGCCAGGTGCAAGTAAACAACATCAGCACGCATCAAATCTGACAGCCATGCTGGTCTCAGACATGAGCGAACTGTGACAGTGTGATTGTCATGAGATCGCTCCATTGCTCCAGGCATCTAGAGAAGGGCGGCCATGTTAGACACACAGAAATGAGCAGTGACAATTCTCCCGGCTTCAAAGGTACTCTCTCTGCCATTTCCTTATCCAAGCACTGAAACAGGTGCATTTGACAACAATTTTTTCTAAAACATACAGAAGAACAATTTTTTGTACCTTTATGCAATTTATATATATTAGGGATGCACCGATTGTTCGGCAACTGAAAATATTATGAAAATATAACCGAATAAGCGAAAAGACAGAATAAATTGTACCGAACAATGACGTGACGCGATCAAATAGAGGCGCGCGCTAATGCAGCAAACATGACGGCAGTGTGGAAACATTTAAAGCTGTCCGAGAAAGACGAGAGGAAGGGTGGTTGTTGCTGGTAACTGTATGATGATTGAAATCGCGAAATGCCCTTAAACAATTAAATAAACTGCAGAATGTTACGTTTTCTAATACAAGCACGAATTGCATGTATTCATTCTGCAGGAGCTCGTGGCGGCAGGGTTCAAAGTCCAAACTGCGAGGAAAATCTGTGCTGAAACTGTATTACTCGTCAGCTGCTCAGTTACATTTTTATGAATTTTTACAAGGCATGTGACAATGTGATACGTGCAACAAACGTCTTCTTAAATTCGTAATGTGAATCATTTGCCAACAAAAAGAAGCACTGAGGTCTTCCTGCGGGTTTCTGGCAAAAATAAAAGGTGAGAAAAAGCAAGAACTCCATCAACATTAATAAATGCTATTATTGTAATTTTACTGTTGTTCTGTAAAATAAAATAAAAAATAAAATAAAATAATTACAACAGCTCTATTAATACATCTATTGTAACATTCACACGTAGTGTTCAGACTGGGATCTATAATATTTTCTAATGTTTTAAAAGAAGTCTCTTCTGCTCAGCAAGGCTGCATTTATTTATACAGTAAAAAATACATGCCTGATTCAAGAAAGGGGTCTAAAAAAATGGCCAAAAAATATTATTAACTTATTAATTTTAAGTTAAGTTGTGTTGTATTGGTATAATGTCTGCTAGAATGTAAAAAAAAATTCAGTTTTAAGTAAATATTTTTAAATTGTTGTTTTGTAAATGATTTTTCTTTGAAAAGCAAGACAAAACAGTAAAAAGCACATTTTGGCTATTTAATTTATGCAATGGTGAAAAAAAATGAGGGGGAAAAAAACATGAAAAACCATTCGGTGCAACCCTAATATATATATATATATATATATATATATATATATATATATATATATATATACACACTGTATATATAACTCGGACCAGCATTTCTGACACGAGCACCACAGCTTGACATGCACTGACCACTATGCCACAGCACTGACCACTGTAGATCAAATAGTCTGCGTCACAGTTCCATTTCACATTTGCAGGATGAGCAATTTATAAAAATTAATGCAAATTACTACAAGACTAATTATTCCAATAGCTGCCATAAGCAACTGAAGTGTGATTAAACATCCTAACCTACATATGATTGAACTAGTGACATGGTGGCCCTGGTTGGAAGGTTAGGAGACATAAATATCACCCTGACAAGCCCCCAGGCTGAACGCCCAACACAGGCGCGTCCCAGGCGGAGGCTGCCAGATGCAGATCCATCATCCACATTGGCAGCACCAAGAAAAAAAAATCCACTGTGACGAGGAGTAGAAACAGCAGGCTTGACAAACAATGGTGGTCTGCTCCTCATTCAGAGGAGATGGGAACCCCGATGACATCCTAAAGCTAAACGACATGGGCAGCCACTGCCAGAGCAGACAGGCAGCATTTTCACACTTCCAGGAGCCAGAGAGAAACCAGGGACCCTTTGACAGACCCATCTCCTCACACACACAACTGTGAGTGAACGACTGTAGCATGACATCTATCAAAATGTGTTCCAGACAGCTGCTGTAGGACAGGCAGCTCTTGTATCGGCAACGGACTGCAAACCACCAGTCTGGTGAGCATCAGGGAGCAGTGCCAGACGTGGTGGGAGAAGTTTTTATATGTTCGGTCACAAGGTCAAAAGTCACGTGGGAATATGCTGTATAATGGACATAACACTCATGCATAACATGATTTCCTTGATCATCAATTTGCATTGGTCTTTACAAAATAATCAATATTGGCATTATAATTTTGACAGAAACCAATAATCCAATTATCTTTTCCATGTTATGGGTCATGATCAATATATAGCTGTTACTATAAATCAATACCGCTTTGTAAAATAAAAGAAAGAAAAGAGCTACAACTAAAAACTAAAACATAGATTGTACGTGAATTTAGGCATCAAGACATTATAAAACTAACAGCAAAAAGTGGCAGAGTTGTGCTTTGTCATATTTCATTTTATTATGCATATAAATACAGTGAAGATAATCAGAGTATATGTGCCACAATTAGCTGGAGCACGGGCACGAGGAAACGTGGAGGTTTCACAGAACGAGAGTCTTTTAATGATCCAATAGGGAGACACAGAGCACAAGGATGACGTTCACAACAAGTAGACCCGACAAAACCAAACTGAACAGACTGGGGCTTTTAAACACAGGGCAATCAAAATAAGCAAGAACAGGAAAAAGACCATATAAGGAAACACAGGAAGAACTACGGGGGCAAAACAGGTCCAAAAGTCTGAAAATATGTGCACATATTGCATGAACCCCATATTAATGTGTTTTATATTTTTTAAATGAAAATGTAAACGTGTTTTATATTTTGTTTTGTTAAGTATACATACAGTGAAGGTAATCAAAGTATGTACGTGTTGCCTGAACTACATTTTTGTGGCTATTAATATGTTTAAATGAAAACAAAAAGAGGCAGTGGTGTTTGATAACATTTTATTGTAAACATACATACAGTGAGGATAACTGGAGTAGCCAAGGCGAGCTGAGTGACGTTATCAAGTATGCTGCTGTTCCATATGAAGAATTACCAGACTTGCGTCCTCCCTAGTTCGAACTATTGGGAAATGGCTAATAAATATCCAATAACAATGAAAAAATAAATAAATGTATTGACCAATAACTATCCAGTACTATTAAAAAAACTAAAATAGACACCCAGTATTGGCCAAAAAATATTCACTACAAAAAAAAATTAAAAATCCACTTCCAGGACCAACAAAGGCATTATGTCCTACTTAGGGAACCTATGTTAAGCTTACTAACAGTGCTGTAAGCTTTTAGTAACAATATAAACTAAGACTTAAGTAGAGACATGAGGTGCATACAACGCTGAGAGGCACTTAACATTTTATGTTACATTAGTCATGCATCTCAAACATGAAAATGATTTAACACAGCACAGCCACGCTAGAAGGCTAAAGGTCACCTAAACATTGAGTGAAATGTAGTATAAAAAGACATTTGTGTCGCATTAGTTAACTCATGCTACTGCTGCTTTTGCATACGAAAAGCCAATGAAACACAGCAGCAACAACATATCAAAAATTAATAAACCGAACCAAGGAGAGTCGTCTGCATTTCCCCACAGAATGGAGCACAGCTGCCGTGCTTTGAATATTTCTGTGCTTTTTCTTTCTGCAGGGACCCTGGAGAGAAGCAGGCAGGGGTTGTTGGTAGCTGATGCTAACCACTTTGTGGCATTAAACTGCGTTCTATATTTAACTCAAGTGGCGCTTGGGGAGGCTGGTGGCAGAATAGAAGTTTGAATCCGAGGAAACCGAGCTATCAAGGATTAGGGTTATACTAAAAAACACAGCAGCCCAGATTTGTGAAAAGACGTCTGGAGGACCGAGCAGACCACAACACCTGGCAGGTCTGATCAGCTTAACACTGCATTAACCTGCACAAGCCCCGCTACCACTGCTGGAAACTGAGAAGCTGAGCACACACACACACACACAGTGTGACAGTAGAGACTAGCAGACATATCTTAACATCGAGTGTAACTTACTGACATCTACATGTATCAGTATCTTAATTGCAGTCAGTTAGAGTGAGGTCAGTTGCATTAACTGACACATAGCTGTGATGACTGCACCAAGACAAGAGCATGCAAAAAACAAAACAAAACAAACCCCAAAAAAAGACCCTAAATAGTAGAAGATGTGGAGATTAGCAACATCATTAGATACCCCGCTCCTTGAAGAAGTCTCTCAAATCAGTTGAACTGAAAGGTAGCAAAGGAGTGATTCAAATTTGAACCATGACAAATAACACATTTATTTATTTATTAACTGGCTTTATGAAATAACATAGATGGTAATTATGTATAAACAAATAAATAGTTATTTAGAAAAATTAATTGGTCAATTATTTAAAAGTTATTTATAAATAAGAATAAATGTTTTATTTATAAATAACAAATGTGTTTTTATAAGTAAATGTTAATTTGTTATTTATAAATAACAAAAAAAATGGTTATTTACAAATATATAACAAATGTTATTCATAAAACAAACAAACAAATACATACATACAATTGTCAACTACCCACAACTAAACAGACCTCTAGATTTGTTACATAGGTGACAAATAAATTAGCTAATATTACATTTACACATACACAATTGTACAAATATTGCACGTTGCAGGCCATCTAAACTATTACTAATACATAAATTAGAACGATTTTGTTAGCTTTTAGATGAAGTACAGCAACTTCACACTGCATGACACTTCTGGAAGTGTCATGTGCATTTTGGAAGCACAGTTTTGGCAGTGCAGTATGCTGAATTGCAAAAAAATACATTTTCCAGGCCAGACACTAACGGAAACCAATTGAGTCTAGCAGACCCCAGAAGTGTTCAAAAAGGGCTGAGTCATTCAAGTCATAATTCACTCACACTTTGTGAAATCTGGTCACTTGCTTTTTTTAGTGTACAAAGCCTCTCGTGAGAGCTGAGCAATTCATAACTGCAGTGCCGAGACTAATAAACTTTGTACATGCATGAGAATCAGACTTAGACTCACTGTCAGTCTTTATTAGAAGGACAGACGTCCACCTTTCAACTTCCTTTCTAGAAACCACACTGAAACACTCACATATCATGCTAAACTAAGATGCCCAAATTGGAGGTTGAAGTCTGCTAGCTCTGCATAACTTCCGTGAGCCCAAATCTAATCACCGTACCTTGCAGCTGCTTGAATTCTGTGCCTGGCAGTTGACACATCATTACAGCACAGAAAGTGACAAGAAGCACCTTGGGGATTCCTTCTAGTGGCTGTTTAAGTCAAGTTAGGAGAGCTCGACAATAACAGGCACCTCCATATCCATCCATATTCCATATCCCACCTCTTGTGCAAGATGATAAATAAATGCTATGCACACTATCGATCCGTGTTCTCTTATTTGGACCTCATGCAAATACACCCCCCAAAGCCAAACCAGCAAACTTATTTGGGTTTCACGGTGTCTCCCTGACTAATAAGTTTACCAGAGGTCATCCCATGCAAACTTTTGCATCATCCTCTGGAAGCAAAATAATAACATTCCAACAACACCCCCCCAACCCCCTTTTCTCACATGGGGCACCAAATTTTTGCTGCACGCCTTTTCTCGCCTGAAAACGTGCGGAGTCTTTCTGCAAGTCAGCAGGGGGTGTGTAATAATTAGCCCCCGAGAGCGTCAGAGGGTTGTTTGTCATATAGCACTATGCAGAGAGGCACATTAGTAGCTCCGGGCCCAGAAGGGAGCTGCCGCTAACTGACTGCCAAAGCCTCCCTGCCGACATCAGTAGATGCACTCCCACCCACCGAGTCAAAACATTATGTACTGTCATTTCAAGTGTGCAAAGTGGACGGGAATGTCTCCACAGATCACAGAACAACACGACAACTCTTCCTCTCGCCAGGGTTGATTGGAAAGCTACGACTGAAGATAGGACTAGAAATCGTCCTGCTGTATAATTTACTCATTATGGTCTTGCTTGCCAATATATTAATATCTATGCTGCAAGTTTGATGATTTTGCATGAAATAAAATAAGCAGCATTGTAAACTGATGATTTAAATGCACATTTTATTTGGCCACTAAATTCTCCAAGTTTTGCGATACAAACTTGTCTTACAACAGTATTTCAATAGCATCTCCGATTTAAACATCAGTAGCAAAAATGGCATAAGGGTTTGGTTTATTTACGTGTTTGAATCATTTCAAACGGTCATTCTTAAAATGAATCAATTAAAACGTTTCATTCAGTGATTTGTGCCATTACTCAAAATGGCTGTTTTCTTTAATAGTAGTAGCAAAAATAGAGTAAGAGTTTGGTTATTTTCTGTGAATCAGTTCAAACTGTCATTTTAATTCTGTGATTTGCGTCATTACTCCAATTGGCTGTTCTCATTCAAGTTTTGGCATGTCTTGTCTACTGTACTTAAAAATGTAGTCCTGCCCCCAAATTCACACTATTGGTTGAGACAGTGTGAATTTGGGCTGGTTGGCATACGCAAACAAACTGATGTTTTGAAAGTGCAGCAATTTACATTTTTTCTGTGGAAATGACATATGAATGGCTTACTTAAACTTGACATAAATATCAAAATATATCTCAAATATTGTCAAGAAATGAATAATAGAGCAATGATATATTGCACAGCTCTACTATTGCTAAGAAGCAATGAAGAAACCATGCTTTTTCATGTTTCATTCAGTAATCATCAAGTGCTCGCATGCAAATATTGCATGCACAAACAGACCCGAGCAAACACATACAGGTCTAGTTCACATAAGGGCGTTCATAACCCCAGGCACTGTGGGCAGCATGGCATCTCAGTTTTGCCCAGGAACATTCCGGTGGTTTTTGCACCTCAAAGTGCAGAACAGGCCAAACAACAGATAGCAGAGATATCCTGAATAAACCAATGAGATCTGACACATCAAGGTCTTATGGAACAGCAGGATAATGTGTTTGGGCAATAATCAAATTCAATGTATGTTAGCAGAGAAGAGCATAAAGTTGAGCATAAAAACATCTGTCAGATCACAAGCACCAATGAACCAAAACTTCAGAGGGATTTTAAATAGTCAGTCACTCTAACATATAGATTTAAACCGTATTTCATACATTTATGCACACACAAGCTATGCTGAAATAGATTTTCAAAGTTCCAAAGTTTCCAAAGTTATGAAAGCTAGACTATATCTCCAACAACAGGTTTTTAAAAATGGTCCCATAGTGGTTGTTTAAAAATTAAAGCTGGACTTTAACAGTATTTAATCAAGGGTCTCCTAAGGCTTAATATGATCAGTGGGTGATTTGTAAAGTACACACAAAAACAGCAGACACCATATTGTCAAGAACAGATTTACATCCCTAAATTAAACTGTAGCGAGCACATATGTAAAAGACCAATCACAGCTACTACTAACCCTCTGGTTTTTAGATAAAACTCAATCTTAAAGAGACAGTTCACCCAAAAATAAAATTCTGTCATCATACAGAAGATTTCATTTGATAGGAGTGTAATCATCTATTCATCAAAGAATCCTGAAAAAATATCACCGTTTCCACAAAAATATTAAGCAGCAAAACTGTTTTCAACATTGATAATCAGCATCGAATCAGCATATTATAAAGATTTCTGAAGGATCATGTGACACTGAAGACTGGAGCAATGGCTGCTGAAAATTCAACTTCGACGTCACAGAAATAAGATACATTTCGAAATATATTAAAATAAAAAATACATCAAATAAAATTCAGCCTTGGTGAGCATAAAAGACTTCTTTCAAAAAGATTTTTAAAAATCTCACTGACTCTCAAATCTTGTTAGTTCCTGGTCACTGTGGCATAAAATAGTAAAAAAAAAAGATAACTGCAACTGTGAGATATTGTTTTAAATAAAAAAAGTCACAATTGTGATAGTAGTAGTCACATTTTGAAATATAAAATTACCCTGTAGAGTAGCTGAGGCAGAAACTGGCCTCCATTCTATGAACTACAGTATGGAGAAAATAAACTATATATTTTTTTTAAATGACATCATTAAAATTTTTGGGTGAACTGTTTCTTTTAGGTTTAAATGTGCTGTGCCGCCTTGTATGATAAACATCAGGTAACAGGAGTTTATTTAGTACGTACATCTTGTACTTTTCACAATACACCATGCACCATTCTTTATCAGACCCTTCCTAGCAGAGCATGCCACACAGCTTCTCGTCCAGGCGCTTGTCATTTCTAGGTTGGACTATTGCAATGCTCTTCTGGCTGGACTTCCAATGTGTGCAATCAGACCTCTGCAAATGATTCAGAATGCAGCAGCACGTCTTGTTTTCAATAAGGCCAAGAGAGCCCATGTCACACCGCTTCTCATCTCTCTGCACTGGCTTCCAGTCGCGGCTCGCATCAAGTTCAAGACTTGCTACAGAACTTGCTTGCCTGCAGAACTGCACAGGCTCCGCACCTTACCTCCGCTCTCTTCTATGCATCTACATCCCCTCCAGAAGCCTGCGGTCGGTAAACCTAACTCCATCCGAACAGCCTAATCCCTCACAATCTTCAAGAAACAACTGAAAACTCATCTCTTTCATGAGCATCTATCTGCCTCCAATAACAATAATAATAAAAAAACAAAAAATGCTATGCCTTCACATTTTCTGTTTTTTTATTATCCTCTAGTCCTAGCTTTTTACTATTTTGAACGATGACTGAAACCTTGTATAACGGGCAATTCTCATGTTTATTGCCATCTTATGATACATCACTTGTTGTATTTCACAACTGTAAGTTGCTTCGGATAAAAGCGTCTGCCAAATGAATAAATGTAAATGTAAATGTCTTTAAGTGTGTCACACCTGAATGCATTGGCTGATAGCAGAAAAAAAGGGTACTCACTTGCAGGAGATGGAGTGCTGTATCCACTGACAGGAAGTCCTGGAAGCGCTGGAGGGGAGAGCCCTCCTAGCATATGAGGAAAGAAGTAAGGGTAGTGCATCATAGGGAAGCCCCCTAAATGGGTGCCCAGACCTCCGGGGCTGGGGCAGGGGTTGCCGTTTCCAGACATGGCACGCTCAGATACAACACTGAGTCCCAGACCTCTGTGCAGGTTATCCGTGTTGCCGGATGTCTACTTTCCCATCATGAGCTACTTTTGGTAATCCAACTAGGAGAGCTTTGTCTGCGATTGTCTGTGCGAGCGCTTGCTATTGTGGCTGTAAGACAGAAACAGGTTAATGATTGGTGATCCAGGGTGCGTGTGAGTGATTATGAAGCCATTCGATCAAAGTGTACGGCTCACAGGTGTAGCGCTCTTTGTTTTGGTGTTATGTAACTTTCTGGATACAATCCCAAAGTTCTCTTGGAATAAAAGTGTGTTGAGTATATTCCAGCACTGTTTGACGGGGTTGTTACTCTTCACAAGAGCCAGATCGCACTCAAATCCACCCGGTTTCAGCAGGACGGACTAGGGCGATATGACACAAGAGGAAATGAGAAACAGTGCTCCGGGGGTGACAAACTGCTCTCGGGTCAAACCTGTCCAAACGAGTCAGTCCAACACAGTGGCCTAGGAAAGACAGAAAAAGAGTGGAAAGGAACAGAGACGAGGACATTTTTTAGTTGTCAGATGTGTTTGCGTACATGCATTTCAAATCCTACTTTATAGAGTTGTGACAAATATATAATCGGCCCAAAAAACAGTGTCTAGTCAATGGATAATGCACTTTTGCTGTTTACCAATATTTTCAACAGAGTACAATTTTTCATTTAATTTTATTTTGCTGTCATTATATCATACATTCTTTTCCAAATCTTTAAATAATTCCTGATAAGTACATGCTGTGGATTCAATTATGTGTCAGTCTTCATTCCTATACCAATCAAACGTTTTTTTTTTAAAGTCAACAAATTTTTTAATGCTCAACAAAGCTGCTATTTGATCAGGAATGTTGTAAAAACTGTAATAAAAAGAATTGTTTTCTATTTGAATGTTAAATATTATTATACTTTCAAATATCATTTTAAAAGCTGCCATTATTCCAGTCTTCAGTGTCACATGATCCTTCAAAAATCATTCTGATATGCTGATTTGGTGCTCAAGAAACATTTACCATCAATGTTGAAAACAGAAAATAGCGCTGCTTAATATTTTTGTAGCAATTGTGATTTAATTTTTTCTTTGATAAATCTAAAGTTCAAAATAGCAATTCATCAGAAATTACATTTTGCAACATTACAAATGTCGTTACTGTTAAATTTGATCAATTTAACGTGTCCTTGATTTAAAAATTTTTTGATTAATTTCTTAAAAAAAAAAAAAAAAATCTTACTAACCACAGACATTTGCACGGTAGTGTGCAGTGTGACGGTTGCTCCAACAGTACGTAAATTACAGTTACTAAATTAACAATTTACATATTGATTCATGTCATGTTAGTGTCAATAGTAACTAAAGAGTCCACATTACCAGTAGAGAACGTATTGTAGTAACATTAGTTGTGTTGACTTACACTTCTGCTATCACTTCTAACTGCTTTCACAAGAGGTTATTCACTTTTCAGTTGACTGTTAGAAGCATTTGCTTGTCACTAACCATGTCACTAATTTCACCATTCTTTAAAAAAAAGAAAATATATATATTTTCAATGTTAATTCATTAAACCCACATAAGAATTGTAACTATTTTAACACATCATGAGCACAGTTTACTGAAAAGGTTTGGAAACCTTCAGTTCATTTCTATGGGATTTTCTATAAAGCTTGTCAGAGTTAGCAACAAGAGGGTGGAGCTTTTGCAAAGGACCAGTTCTAATGGCCATTATTCATAATGTTGAATGATCAGTACCACCTCAGCTCTGTTCAACACAATATCATGTTCCACAGAATTTCCCCTAAATCTCCACAGAAAGAAATCTCAACCAAAAAAAAATCTGACTACTCAATGGCCACCCTTCTAAATATCGTTATTAGTACTGGCCATTGAAAAACCAATAACCCATGTTATACAGTGTGATACGTAACAGACCGCACTCAGATTAGATATAATGATCGCTGAACTCTGGTCTTACTAACCATAGGAATGTATTCTCCATTCTTAAAGTTTTGCTGACAGACATCTGGAACATCACAATACATCCAGTTTGACACCATACCTCAGACAGAGTGCACATAAACTGAGAAATTAGAGAAAGAAAGAGGCAAAGACTGCAATTTTAACACTCAGGGCCCGTTCTTGAACACTGAACTCGGCTTGACAGCGTGGGAAAATGCTGCCAAGGTCTTCCCCAGTGAGCTTGTTAACGGCGGAGATCCCTCAGGAACACAGAGCAGGATTTTCACACAGACCGTCTGTCAGAATCCCTCATTAACACTATCTATCTGGGCATAACCTGGAAATGTGAGAGCACGAACTGTGAGGTGGAGGAGGAAAAACACTGTCTGAAGAACCAGTGATGAGCAAGAAATCTGTCTATCTGTAATCAGTACGTCTGCTTCTTCACCATCCCAGCGTCTATCGGTCCTTACCTTCCAAGTCCATTTGTATTACCCTATCTCGCGTCTTTCTGCTCGACTCTACCCATCCATTCTCCAGACTACACAACAGATATAGAAATACTGCACAAATAAATCTAATTCAAATATCCTCCCATATGGAATATGGATTATGAATCTCCCTGAAGGCATGCAGGGCATCATGGGGGTACCGCTCAATGCGGGAATGAGAAACCGAGAGAAAAAGTAGAAAAAGGAGGCAGCAAGAGGGAGAGATCAAAGCCGAAAAAGAGCAAGTGAAGATACCTTATTGTGCTGCACACGGCTCTCAAATCTCACTCATACATTATTAAAAGGCGTACTAAGTAGGTTAAACCCCACTGGTCTCCTTTACATAGCAATGAACTCACTAATTCAATGCCAGAGAATGTGTGAGAACGTGTGATAAAGAGAGATTAGAGGACTGTATATATAAATAAATGAATAAAGAAACCAAGATGGAAAAAGAGAGAAAAGAGTAGCTATACATTTGTGTGAAATGTTTCCGTAAGATGGTTAAATCTGTTTTAAGCATAGCTTCACTTGACGTTATTAGATTTATGACAAGAAACAAGTACATTTTGTTTGTAGTCCATGTCTGTTAGTTCTGAGGCTAATCTATAGCTAGTATTCTTCTAAAAGTTGATCAAATTAATCTTTTGCAGATATAACCTTTAGTGAGAACGGAATCCAAAAAATATTGATGACTGATTCTGCACTAAAATGTTGGTCTAATCAAATGTTTTCTAGAATGAGATTGTCCCTCCACCTAATGCCATTGCAATTAACAAATTATGGTTTGTGCCTGTGAGGTAAATGAAAGGCAATTGGCTATAAAAATATTTGTAGGTAAAACGAAAAATAAATACTAAAATGAAAAATAAATAAATACATACATACATACATAAATACATAGCCTACAATATTACTAATCAACCTTTATATTTCAAGAGGAAATACATCAGCACAGGTAAGAAAAATCTGCTTGCAAAGAGATTTCGCTGGATCTTCCAGTATGCACACTACATACACAACACACATTACAATCAGCTTACGTGACGGGCATAATCGTAGGTGCTTATGTTTTCTATAGTGGATAAGGGACATATACACACACATAATCATATACACATTTGCACAAATACTCTGACAGTGAAAGTAAGTGTGGTGAGGACAAACTAGTTCCCATGCGAATCATACATTCAAGACTTGAAGGTGATGCACAGTTTAGCAAAAACACTGACAAGCACTCACTCAGAATGAGAAACCCATGATTCATACCAAAACATCAGAAGTGCCCTCTCTTTACACACGTTCACACGCAAACTGTATATACATACTGCACAATAACAATTAAACAATATAGCTGCAAGCAGCAATTACCGGGGTTCAAGCAGTTAAGGCATTTAAGCACATAAGGAAAAATATTTTGTTAACATGCCCCTATTGGCCGATTGGGGTGCGTCTTTGTCAGAATGTCCCCTCAGGGAGCTCTACCTTCTGGCCAAATTTCAGCTCTCTACGCCTCACGGTTTGGTCTGCACGATCAGTTTTAGCGGAGAAAAATAATAATAATAATAATAAAAAAAATCCTTACAATTACAATAGGGTTTCAGCACTTCGTGCTTGAACCCCTAATTAAGTATAATATGGCGTATGTAATGTATTCTGTATGTTTCTGCAGTTGACCCCAAAAAAATTGCAGGCATCAACACAGCTTTTACATTATCAGTGATAAAATAATCATAAAGTTCATAAAGTGCTTTTTTACGAATAGTGTCATATATGACAAAAACCCTGACCATTAAGTTTTTTTGTGACAAATGCCCTTTTTGAAAGAGATATTATCTCCTCTAACTGGATGAGCAAACTTCAAAAAGGTACTCAAAAAATTCACCATTACTAATTATTAAACCACATGCTATCTATGTATAGACGAGATCTATTTAACATTCTTAATCCGTTTACTGCTCAGTTCCTTCATGTTTTTTAGAGTTGTTAAAACTGTTGGAATGAAAATTAACTTGTCATTTTATTTAGATTTTTTCCATTTTGATTTTATTTTACTAACAGTTTTATAATATAAAATTTATTAACCATTCAAAATCAATGTACAATGTACAATCAATGTAAAAAATGGTGTGTTAAATACAACCCAGCGCTGGGTGAAATATGGACAATCCCAGCGACTGGGTTGTTTTGACCCAGTTAAATGTTTAACCCAACCTCTGGGTAGTTTTATTTAACTCAACTATTGTTTAAAAATTACTAAATGGCTGGCTTAAAACAAACCCAGCATTGCTTTTAACTACGCTTTTAGAGCGTAAGGACAATTTTAACAGACTTTTGTGCTTTCATGTATGATCCACTAAACAAAAAGCTTATGTCAATAATCCATTTTATAGACAATGCAGGCTCAGAGTTATGCACATTGACATCATTCATCATGCATGCTCTTCAGCATTGTGCTTTCACAATCTCATCTTATACATGTTTTAGTGCTTGCCTTAACCAGCACTCACATGAATCTAATGCAATGGTGTGTGTGTGTTTGTGTATGTGAGTGTGACGGAACACATTTAGGATGTATATCGGTATCTGTACATACATGTACGCATATTAAAACATGCTGGTTGGCTGTCTTTTGGACCATGGATGATGATAATACAGAATCGGAGTCTGTGTGTGAGAGAACAGAAGATCTGGCAGACTGAGGGAAATGTGCAATAACAAAAGGTCAAGGTTCGTGGCCTAAGATTCAGGAACCTTGACCTTTTGCTATTTAGGCATAACTGGGAGAGACATGTGGACCTACTTTAGGAGCTTACACACACACACATGCGCACACACACACACACACACACACACACACAGTGTTTCCCTTTCACTTTCCGTCATTGCCTGTGGCATTGGTCCATGTCTCCTTTTGCAGCAGAGGTACAGACTGCAACTGTCAACAGTATTTATTGCACATTATCATCCCTAACTACAACCCTGCAACAGAATTACCCACAAAATATATATCCACTGTGCACAGTAAAGCAGAACTACAAATAGCTTGCATTTTTATTTCAAGTCAACCTGAAACATGTCCAAAATTGTCCATTAAGGAACTTAATAAAGTATTTAGCAAAGTACTACTTAAAGTTTGGGGTCAGTAAGATATTTTAATATTTTTGAAAGAAGTCTCTATTTTATGAAAATATAGGAAAAACAATAATATTGTGGAATATTATTACAATTGAAAATCTATTTTTATCAATACTGAAAACAGGTATGCTGCTTAATAATTTTGTGGAAACTGTGATTTTTTTAAAATTTCAATTACATTTTTTTTTTTTTTTACATTTATCGGTATAGCCGTAGCTTAAAAATAATTACCAGGCAGAACTTTAATATCAGCGCATCTCCAAAAGCACTATTTTGTAGAGCACGCCTAAGCACCATCTATTTAACACTAGAACCTCCAGGGGTCGCTGTATACCTAAAAGCGCCAGCGAGTACATTTTACCACCTCCGTGAAGTTGGCCCCCCACCCAACGCAAAACGTCGGCAAAATAGTCTCAATCGTTTGTGCTCCGTTTGTGCTGTAAAAATTTTCATTTGTGCTGCTTCGGTTTTTTAGATATTAAAAGAATATTTACCCCACGCACATGACAGCTGTTTTTGAATGGCTAAAGAACATATTATTTCACTGTATTATGCTACTGTCTTCACAAAGAAGTGTCTAGAGTCATGAAATGATTATGTCCATAGTCATCAACTATATTTTTGTCCTGTTGTTTTATGTTCAAGGCTTTTTTATGCAGGCTACACTAGTCACTTTTCATAACGGTCAATATTAAGCTAAACAAGCCTGCACTGACAAGGAGAATTAGAAGGAAGTAAATAGCCTACATATTTGGGTGGTGTAATAGGCTATTATAATTCAATGCCATTAATCAATATATTAAGATAACCTATGTTATTTAAATTACTAAAATAGCCTATAGACAATAATGAGCAATAATAATTCACCACATTGCATAGGATGATGCGATGACAAATTCAAGCGCACAGCTTCACCTAATTAATTATTAATTTGTTTAGTTAACTTCGGGAAAAAAAAAAAAAAAAGGGTTTTTTTCATTAGCCTACATCAGATCTGATTTTTTTTTCTTAAGGAAACAGGCAGACTAGAATAAATAGCAACACAGAAGCGAACAATAAACGATAGAAATGGCAAAACAAAAATTAAATAATCCAAATTTTGAACAATTATGAGTAACATTAGGATAAAACGTCTAAATATGATATATTGAT
This sequence comes from Sinocyclocheilus grahami, assembly GCF_001515645.1. Taxonomy (NCBI): domain Eukaryota; kingdom Metazoa; phylum Chordata; class Actinopteri; order Cypriniformes; family Cyprinidae; genus Sinocyclocheilus; species Sinocyclocheilus grahami. Next base: position 645,784 of record NW_015505670.1, read on the forward strand.
CGCCGTCAGATGCTGAGCCGACAGGACGCTTTACTTATCTCCCCACCATCAGACTCTCCATCGCTCATGGCATTTAGTGCTTCTTATACCTCTTCAGCATTCATAAATCTGAGCCTTTTACTCATTTTGTCTTTATTTATGAAACTGATAACCACTAATTCAGTGACTGAAAGGCGCTGCCTAGCAATGTACTATGTTAAAACATAAGCGGCACGAAAATGACAGCGCAAACATACAGGCATTATATAGCGGGGTAAATTTGACCCGCGCTGGCGCTTATAGGTATAAATGCCCCGTTTTTTGATCTGGTTTTATCTAAACCGTTTTTAACAACAGGGGATTGTAAATCACACAATTTTAGTAAAAGTCAGTGACTGGGAGACTTGAATGTTTTATTAAAAATATTTTATGTATGTTTTAAAAACGGTTTTAGTGTTAAACATTACATCTTTCTATGGTTTCAGAGTATCACTGATCACAAAAATAAATGTAAAAAAATTAAAAATACTCGCACCCCCACACACAATAACACACAACATCTGGGCCGACTGCTCTCTTACAAACAAACCATGTTTTTGCATGTTTGTCACACTTTAATGTTTCAGATCATCAAACAAATTTTAATATTACACAAAGATAATGCAAGTAAATACAAAATGCAGTTTTTAAATAATGTTTTCATTTATTAAGGGAAAAAAGCGGTCCAAACCTACGTGGCCCTACGTGAAAAATTAATTGCCCCCTCCTGTTAAATCATGAAAGAACTGCAATAAACCACATTATTTTAGAAAGCTGAGTTAAATTTCACTAGCCACACGCAGGCCTGATTACTGCCAGACCTGTTGAATCAAGAAATCACTTAAATAGAACCTGTCTGACAAAGTGAAGCATGCTTAAAGAGCAACACATTATGCCGCGATCTAAAGAAATTCAAGAACAGATGAGAATCAAAACAGTTGACATGTATCAGTCTGGAAAGGATTATAAAGCCATTTCTAAGGCTTTGGGACTCCAGCGACCCACGGTCAGAGCCATTATCCACAAACTGAGAAAACTTGGAACAATGGTGAACCTTCCCAGGAGTTGCCGGCCAACCAAAATTACTACAAGAGCACAACGACGACTTATCCAAGAGGTCATAAAAGAACCCAGAACAACATCTAAAGAACTGCAGGCCTCACTTGCCTCAATTAAGGTCAGTGTTCATGATTCAACAATAAGAAAGAGACTGGGCAAAAACGGCATCCATGGGAGAGTGCCAAGGCAAAAGCCATTGCTGACCAAAAAGAACACAAAGGCTCGTCTCTCATTTGCCAAAAAATATCTTGATTATCCCCAAGACTTTTGGGCAAATATTCTGTGGACTGATGAGACAAAAGATGAACTTCTTGGAAGGTGTGTGTCCCGTTATATCTGGCGTAAAGGGCCAGGCAGGTTTGGACAGCTTTTTTCCCTTAATGAATGAAATAATTCTCAAAACTGCATTTTATATTTACTCGGGTTATCTTTGTGTAATATTAAAATTTGTTTGATGATCTGAATCTTTTAGGTGTGACAAATGCAAAAAAAAAAAAAAAACGGGAAGGGGGCAAAAACCTTTTCACACCACTGTAGATATGAAAACTCCCTCAATACACGTATGCAGCCAAACTGTACAGTCAGACACAAAATTATGTGTGAGGGGAGGAATATTAGAGTGAAAGTGGCACTCTTTCCATGAGAAATCTCCTCTGGGGACACTTAAGTGTGCTGCAAGAAACGTCGGGCCAAAAGCCCTTGGAATCAGACCACACATTAAAGGGGAGTAAAAGTAAGAGGATCTGGCAAAATAAAGAACTGGGTGTGTAAACATATTGCAAGGCAAGTAGAAGGAAAAAATAAAGGGAACTGGCACCATTCCTGATAGATTTTAAGGAGTAAGTGGTTGGATTGAATCAGCCAGTGGAAGTTTAGAGTAAAAATGATTCCTAAAGGATCTGGCCGCTGTCTAGACCACAAACGGAGGGGGTTTTGAATGCCGTCCCTAAGGACTTCCTGGACTTGGACTGCTGGACTCATTGATTAGCATTTGTTCAAGGCCAGAGGTCAATACATTGCACTTGGCATGGCCGTGTCTACAAGCACCACACTCAGATAAAGAGCTCGCTGAACACACACACACACACACACACACACACACACACACACACTCACAAACCAAGAAAGAGAGAGAACTGTAAAACACAATTTCCTCTCTGAAATAGAAGCTTGTTTTTTGCTTCAATGTCTTTTTGTTAAAGATGTCTCTGTTCATTAGCATTAGCCATTAGAGAGCCATGAGAGAGAGAGGGAGGTGGGGGAGAAGAGGGGCAGACAGAGAATGAGAGAGATGATGAAAGTCCATAGCCCAGTAATGGGCTCTATTTCCCCTTCCCCTTGTCCATTAAGACAGCCAAATGAAATGAAGGAAAATGAATTGAGACGGCAGACATGTGGTAAAGGAGACAAGTGGGAGAGAGGGATGTGTTTGAGAGCAAGAGAGGGGAGGTAGTTTCAAAGGTCATTACTATAGGTATGAGATGAGCAGAGGTAATAAATCTATGCACTAAACGAGAACTATCACCTTTATGAGGGAGAGAGAGCTAAATGCATGTGAACGTCACGCATATAGAGCATGCCAAGGGAGCGTTTCGATTAGACAGGAAGAAAGGCTTGATCTATAGATACACACATGATCGCTATTCACTCCATGCATTTGCAGCCTGCATGTCAGAAGCAGCCCTTGCCTTACAAAAACATGCGTTACCATGATTTTTGTACACTTCCATGACGCCAATTAGGGATGTACCAATATAAATATTCTGGCTGGAACAGATAAGCTGATAATTATTTCCACGTTAAAGCTGATAACCGATAAATTGCAGATATTAAAAATCTTTATTATTTTGTCTAATTAAATACATTAATAAAACATCACAACATTATGTGCATTAGGAAAAACAAAATTTAATTAAAACTGAAATTAATTACCAGTATTAAATAATAATAAAACAGCCAATAACTGATAGAATACCGATATATTGTGCATCACTTACGGTAATACTATGGTATTCTTTGAATGACCATATAAAGACCACGGTATATACAGTATAATTTGGCAACAGTTTTACATGGCTGGATCTATACATACAGATAGTATAGGTAAGCCAATAATTATGCTTATGTTATAGCTGATAACCGATAAAAAGTAGATATTAAAGTAACACTCCACTATTTTTGAAATTTTCCAACATTTTCCAACTCCCCTAGAGTTAAACAGTTGAGTTTTCTGATCAGACCGTTCGCATCTTGCTCAAAAATGACCAACGAGTTTCTATATTTTTTCTATTTAAAACTTGACTCTTCTGTAGTTACATCATGTACTAAGACCGACGGAAAATGAAAATTTGCAATTTTCTTGATTATTACGCCGGAATGAGAGTATAGTTCCGAGCCATATTAGCTGCAACTTTTTATTTTACGTCGGTCTTAGTACACGATGTAACTACAGAAGGGTCAAGTTTTAAATAGGAAAAATATAGAAACTCTTTGGTAATTTTTGAGTGAGATGCTAACGGTCTAATCAGATTCAATCATCTATGCTAAGCTGCAGCTAAAAGTGCTACCGCCAGACCCGGAGATCGGCTGAATGGATTCGAAAACGGTAAAACTCAACTGTTTAACTCTAGGGGAGTAGGAAAATGAGCCTATTTTCAAAAATAGTGGAGTGTTCCGTTAAAAAATTTATATTGTTGATACTGTCTAAATAAATAAATAAATAAATAAAGTGAATTTAGGCATCTCAAGATTATAATATACAATATGTAAAACTAAGTTAAAATAAAAATGCTAATAATATAATACTCTTATAAGTACCTTATAAATACTGCAGTATATATAATTTCATGGAAATTTTACATGGCATATTTAATCAACAAATGTTTCAGACAAAGGGTTCTAGAGACATAAGGATGGCTGAATAAAACCGCACAGGTACCAGGGGTAAAAGATAATGGAGCAGCATGTCACTCAAATGGAACTCAAGAATGAACTCTACTTTTATGAAATAAAGCATCTACACACAAGCAAAAACACACATACACACACCTGGTATTTGAGAAAAGGTTACCGGCTGGATAGTATGTGTGTGTTTTATCTGCGGGTGGTCAGTAAGATTAATAGCATCCATCAAAGATAAGAATGTGTCCCAAATTCCAAAGCTCCCGCTGTTATGGTGCATATTTACCAGAGGAATGAAGATCTACATATCTATATCCTATAATGAAGACACAATCTTTGAACTGATACAACAAATGCTACATTTCAGTTTAATGTTATAGGTGGTTGCATGTTTCAGAAGAGGGTATATACTGTAGGTCCATTACAGAAGACAGAGAGAAGTGATGGATTAGACAGGACAAAAACATACAAAGTCTATAGCTCATTCCCACTTTTTTGGCATGGTCAGTGGAACACACACTGTAGTGTCAGATACAGACTAATTATGAGTGTTTGTGTAAATTAAAGGAAGTGAGAGCGAAAGAGACTATACATGCCTCTATACATGCTTAACCCTATGGGTGAATGTGATGATCTATAGACCATTGGGTATGTGCACTGTATGTTTCTATGGTAACAAAAACTTGTCTTTACACATTTTTTCTGTCTCTTAGGCCCATTTTTCTGTGATCTCCCACCTATACCGTTTCCCAGAAACCCAAGGGTGTCTTCTTGTTACTAGGTGATCTTTTTTTAAAGGTCTTTCCATTTGTGTCCATCGGAAACACTGTGTGTTGACATCTCTTTTTTGCTTTTTCCTTTCTCACAAAGTCAGCCATGGCACACATAATCCTATTACTGAGGGGCTTCAAAACCAGGCCACCAGGACACAGAAAATGAGAGAGAGAGAGAGAGAGAGAGAGACTGGCCACAAAGAGGCATGCTGAGCTCTTATTGCACACAGAATGAGGCAGAAACCAAATTTTTGACCTCATGCCCTAACTACAAAAATTGTTCACCTTTCTCATTTTGCAAACCAGCAGACAATTTTCAGACTAAAATGGATCTAATCCATAGAAGTGCCTGCCTCTATCTAGATAAATCCCCAGGAAGTGCAAACCATGCTGCATGATATGACCCAGTGGAACAAACAAGAGCAAGCTGAACATGACCTCCAGGACTTGCACAGAGATGAAAAATTGGTACACATTAACAAAATGTATTTATTTACAAACTAACATCCTGAAATTCAAAATATCTTAAAGGGATAGTTCACTCAAAAGTGAACATTTGGTCAACATTTACTCACACTCATGTCATTTGAAAGCCTTATCTTTCTTCTGAAAACGGAGAATGTTGAATATCAGAATGTTGAGACTGGTGACAAAATTGCAACAAATGCATTTCTGAAGTCATACAGAGGTTTTGTTTGAGGAAGACATCAACATTTATGTTGTTATTTATTGAAAAGATTATCAGAGATTTTAAATCTCATTCACATGTGTACACTAATATTCAAAAGTCTGGGATCATTAAGATTTGAAAGAACTCTCTTATGACCACCAAGGCTGCATTTATTTGCTGAAAAATACAGTAAAGCTATAATATTGTCACAATTTGAAATAACAGTTTTGTATTTTAATAAACTGTAATTTATTCGTGTATTGACAAATGTGCATTTTCCATTACGCCAGTCTTCAGTGTCACATTCTATAATGCTGATGTGCTGCTCAAAAAATATTTCTTATTATCAATGCTGAACACATCCGTGCTGCTTTTTGCGGATATTGTTATTTCAGGATTCTTTGATGAACAGACATTTTAATAGAAATGAATTGATTTGAAATATAAATATTTTGTAACATTTTAATTTTAAAATATTAACATTTTAAAAATATTCCTTTTAAACATACAAATATGTTAAGACATGCCATCCCAGGTTTGATGTCAATGATGCCAAGTGTCATTTCTTCCACTGTGTCTTGTAGCATCAAATTTAAATATGCACATTTTAAAACTGCATGCATAAGATTTGAGAGTTATAGCAAATAATACGTTTGTCAGTCTGTTCCTTCCCAAAAGCTGTGAAATGAAGACTTGGAACAGTAAAAAAGTCATATGGATTACGATTTGTACTGCTTTTTTGTACACAACAATTCCTTTAATTTGTGTGCAATGTTTATTAATTCCTTGGCCATGTAAACACTGTTTATCCCGCCAAAAACACTCTTTTGAATACTGAATCATAAACAACTAAAAGAAAGAGAACAACGAAAGACAAGATGGTCTCAGAACCTCAGCGAAATCCTCAGCGAGAGAAAAGCCACCATGAAAAGATAAGAAGGCCGGCTGAGAGAAAAGAGGACATTGGTCTGCGAAAGAGAAAAGAAAGAAATAGAGAGAGAGAGATGCATGACACGAGGTCTACTCACACTGTAAGGAATAAGGGTGTCTTCTGAAGGAGGGTGATGGGCACATGGAAATGGCTTTTACCCCACAGAACGATATTGGATTCTGGGAAACCCATCTGTTACGTGGCGCCCACACCAGAGAATAATACAAGGAAGACGGCGCTGGAGGAGGGTGGAAGGGGCCGGGGCAGAGGGGGGAGGGCAGATGATAGATAGCAGTCTGAGTTTTAATCAGTACTGCGCCTCTAGCGCTTTCTGCCCGCCGCACCAAGGCTTATCCGTCAAGTGGCTCACATGACCCTAACTGAGGAGAGAGGAACTCTTTCCCCCTCGTGCATACCTTACCTCCCCCCTCCTCCCTTCAGTTCCTTCCACTCCAGAGAGAGAGAGATGGAGGAATATCTTCTCACACTACCTCGCCGAAACCACACTAAAGGGCACCGGCTTCGAGGCCGACGTGCAGAGTTTCAGCATGGAGGGTCGAACTGTTTCACCTTATCTCAAAATTACACAGAAAATATCTTACTGTGAGCAATATATCATCGCACTGAAGTGCCTGAGTAAACATCCTTCTTTTCATCAAAATGTTTTTGAGATGATACCGGGGAAAATTATCTTGAAGTGAAGATGGACTCAAAGTCATCCTGATTAGCATTGGAAAGCTAATTAAAAACAAGTGAAAAGCAGAGACATACGCCTCCGTTGGCACATGAAACTGCATCATCTATCACAGCAGTGGGCCCGATAGCAATGAAAGCCATATTTCTGGGTTAGGTAGATGAAACGGTGGGCTGAGTCTGGCGTAACAAAGGCATATAATTTCACATGACTGATACAGCTATAAGGCTTTAATATGGTTTGGAACGCTTCTCCCCCTAATGATGCTATTACCGGCAATAACCAAACCCCCTCCGATGGCTATGGCGCAAACAGCATGCCACCCCATAAACCAAGTCTACAACTCTTAACCCTTTCACGCCTTAGAAGATATCTGGATAAGAAACACGGATGCATTGAGAAAATTTGAGAGAGAAAAAACGCACAATATTCCATGTGCCTTAAAGACTTTAGCAGAATCCAAAAGTAACATGTTTTCTAACACTAAATATTGGTACAGTTGAGCTTTGACTTGCCAGTTGGTCTGTTACTTTTCTTTCCAAAATATTGCATGGTTGAAATAGCAAAATACACAGAGAACAGTACTACAAACAGCTGAAAATGACATTAGACTATAGATACACTTTCCTTCCCTTTTATTTTGATTTGATGCACTTAATATGTCAAATACATAAGCAAAAATGGGTTGAAATACCATTCTTTAAAACGTATGACATTATGACAATATGAGGATATTAAATTATTTATAATATTTACATAAAATAGAGTTGTCATTTCCTGCAGGTCACTCACAGGAACTCTTAGCGAAAAGATGATTAAGAATTAAAAGCTAATTAATAAAACAGATTTTTTTTTTATAAACCTGCCAATAGATGATGAAAACTTACTGGCCATAATTGATGTAAAAAAAAAAAGAAGCATATTATTAAGAAATATTTTATTAACTAAAATGTCTTATATGTGTCCTATGTGAATGTGTTATTGTTGGCATAGGATGAGACAATTGCTCATGTTCTGAAGGTAATTTGAGATTATGTATTACACTAGCATTTCAGAAAACACATTAGTAGCTTTATATAGTAATAAAAATACAAGACAAAAAACTGTAAATATATACAATTTTACTAAATACATTGTTAAACACTGTACACTCTTAAAAATAAAGGTGCTTCACGATGCCATAGAAGAACCTTTTTGTCTAAATGGTTCCATAAAGAACCTTTCTGTTTCACAAAAGTTTCTTTGTGGCAAAAGAAGGTTCTTCAGATTATAAAAAGGTAAGAAAGAGATGGTTCTTTGACCTTTGACTGAATGGTTCTTTGTGGAACCAAAAATTGTTCTTCTATGGCATCGCTGTGAAGAACCTTTTGAAGCACCTTTATTTTTAAGAGAGTACCTTGCCTGCTTATCATATTGAAGATTGGTATAATTCAGTATCATCAAGGCTTGACAAAGTATTATGACTCCAATGAATGACCGCAATCACAACACAATAAAACACCATATCACCTCTTATTAACCATAAATTCAGTTCTAACAATTCAACAATTCCTACAAATCACAGAACATGCCTCACTTCCTACATTTATGTCAGCCAGCTGTCACATGCCAAAACAAGCCTCCATCATACAACCCTTCATTACGACAGCCCGTAGCATCATCATATTATTCCAGATGAAATCCCTGGTGTCTGATAGAAAACGATTGCTTGTGTCAGATACTGAAAATGGCAGAGAGCTGCAGCCTGCTTTTTGATTCTGGGCGCAAAGTAGAACAAGTGTGCCTGCCAGCGCTGTCATTACCCTTGGCTTCAATTAACATCAAATGAACATTACAACTAAAATAGGCTGATTTAAAGAAGCAAGCAGCAACCGAGCAGAGCAGGTGCACATTAAAGCGTTTACTATATATGCACACAAGCTATAGGGGGAGAGATCCACTTGTTTGCCAGACCGTATGCATGAAAGGGCACACACTGACAAGACTGAGCGATGTTTTCACAACCAAATGAGGAGGGAGGTCTCGCTATTTTCAGTGGGCCAGAAGAGACAGACAGCGTACCGCATTGCACGGACGGTGTGTGGTTCTCCTGGCATCGCTTAGAAATTTTTCTTGCAATGGCACACGCTTGATTTTGAGCAACGACAACAATTACATCCTTTTGCTGCTGCGCACAGTTTTTGAGTCTGACCCACAAATCCCCCTAACTCGAGCAGCCAAAACCAATCTCCTCTCTACGTTTTTTTATATTACTCCTCTCAGCGTACATGAGATGTCTTTTTCAAGTGCAGCTACTTCAAAGCGAGGACGAGAGTCCCAGTGGGAACGAGGAGGAAGTAGAGAAGATAACAGTGAAGTGTTTGGGATGATGCACGCTCGCCAAGTTCCCTCTGCAGATCCGCAGGCGAACCGCTCTGAGATGAGAAACCACATGTTTTCCTTTCTTATAAAGGATGTAAACTACATGCTAATGAACGAAAGAGACAATAAATAATTTGCGATCTTTTTAAGTAGCTGACAAAGCATTGTGGGGTCATTACGCTCCTTTTGAAGTGAATCTGGTTTGCTTTTTGTTATCGAGCGCAATGGCACACGCTTGATTTTGAGCAACGACAACAATTACATCCTTTTGCTGCTGCGCACAGTTTTTGAGTCTGACCCACAAATCCCCCTAACTCGAGCAGCCAAAACCAATCTCCTCTCTACGTTATTTTATATTACTCCTCTCAGCGTACATGAGATGTCTTTTTCAAGTGCAGCTACTTCAAAGCGAGGACGAGAGTCCCAGTGGGAACGAGGAGGAAGTAGAGAAGATAACAGTGAAGTGTTTGGGATGATGCACGCTCGCCAAGTTCCCTCTGCAGATCCGCAGGCGAACCGCTCTGAGATGAGAAACCACATGTTTTCCTTTCTTATAAAGGATGTAAACTACATGCTAATGAACGAAAGAGACAATAAATAATTTGCGATCTTTTTAAGTAGCTGACAAAGCATTGTGGGGTCATTACGCTCCTTTTGAAGTGAATCTGGTTTGCTTTTTGTTATCGAGAACTCATTAAATGGCTTGTGAATTGCACCGTATTGAGATGTATTGAGGGAACTTGGAGTAACTAGAAATACGATGCATTCATAAATCCTTCTTGGAAACATATACACAGTAAAGTGCAATTAAAAAGTTAAAGCAATATAGTTGACTCAAATTCTGTCACTATTCACTAATCCTCATTTTGCTTCAAACCTCTATGACTTTCTTTCTTCTGCAGAACACGAGGACTGTTTTTATCCATACAGTGAAAGTCAATGGGGACCAAAACAACACTGGACACCACTGACGGTCATTGTATGGGGGAGGGGAGGGAGGAATACAGAAATACAAAATAATTTATTTTGTGTTCCACTCAAGAAAGAAAGTACATTTAATCAACATCTTGGCTACAAAATGTGAACTAAATAGGCTGCAAACAACTTTCTGCAGGTTTTATGAAGGTAAATTTAAGACTTTTTTATGTAATTTGTATTGCCAGTCTTGTACATATCTGTTGATATCTGTCTTTATTTCTGCGTAAAGAAAATGTAAGGAATCAACAGAATGGAATACATCAATATGATCTTGAAATTTAAATGTCTTGTTTTCGCAACATTTCAAAGTTTGAAAATGCAACTTCCTACAGATCACTTCACCAAAAAAAATCAAAATAAATAAAAAACACTTGCTTGAACAGCTCCTAGCCGCTATATGGAAATAACCTTTACTGTACCTTCTGATCACACTGCAAAAACATGACATTCTTTCTCAGGGTTTTTGTCTTGTTTTCCAGTGCAGATATCTAAAGATTTTTTTAAAATGAAGATACATTTACTTGAGAAGTGAAATGGCATAAAATAAGAAGTCTTGTTTTATGAAAAATTTTATGAAGACAAATTCAGTGAGCTTTTCATTAAAACAAGAACAAATATCTGCCTATGGACTAAGAATAAATCAACTTAATACAAAGGGAAAATAAGCTTTTATTTCCCATTGAGAGAAATTGAATAAAATTAAGTAAGCTTATGCTTAAAAAAACATCGAAGAAAATGTTTCTATAAATGTATCTTGATTTAAGGATGTTGAGATATTTGCTTTGTAAAACAAAACAAAAATACTGAGGAAGACTTTTTTTTTTGCAGCGCATGCAACATTTAATGCCATGACTTTATGAATTTCAGTCTTTCTGCTCCAATTTCAACCCTTTTTAGGCCTGTGGAAGGGCGAATTAAGACGTTTTAAGACTTGCAGAAACGTTTGACCCAATAATTTCCAACAAGAAAAAAACCGCACAAAAGCTTCTTGGCATCAAGCATAAGCAAATCACACTGCATTTAAAAAAAATGTTCAATACTTGTATTACATTCAATCTGTCACGAATCCGGTCCATGAACTTCCAATTTTATTGACTCTCGCACTACACACTGTTGCACATCACCCCGGACTACATTTCCCATCATGCATTGCACTGATTGCACTCAGCACGGATTGCACACAGCTGTTTACACTGATTGCACCCAGCTGCTTCATATCACTCCCTCACTATTTAACACTCACTCTGATCCCTTCCCTCTGCCGAGTATTGTCTAGCGATTATCACACTCCTAGCGATAGCTACTCTACAGAGCCCTAGGTCGTTTTTCCCAGCCTTAACCTTAGCCTTAGCCTAGTTTTGCCTTGCCTTGTCGGTCTCCTTCGGTTTTGATCTTCGCCTGTTTTCCTGGACTTCTCCCTTTAGCCTTGCCCCTGTGACTCTGTCTGCCTACCGTCGACCCACGCTAGCCCTGTGACTATTCTTGTGTCTTGCCCGCCATATTCCTGGTTGCCACTGATTACCCTGCCTGTCTGATGACCATGTCTCTGTCTTCTCCAAATAAAGCTTTGCATATGGATCCGCACGTCTCGCATCTCGTCAGCCCCGTTACAAAACACATCTGTGGTCACTTTAAATATTGGTCTTATAACCAAAATTTAGTACATCTCAACCGTCCATACCCAAATCTACATTCAAAGTCATCTTATTATAAATATTATGCATTATATTATAAACTCATTTCCAGGAAGACTTGTATCCATTTTAGCATTCTGCATCTGTGCTAACAGAGCTGTGCCCGAGTGACTAAGAGTGACATGATTTATTGTGAATGGGTTTTGGAGGAGGGAAACAGACTCCACATGAAGCTCATATCCTGGTTGGCTTTCGAAACGCTAGATGCTACAATCTGATTAGAAGCTACATGGAAATACAATATGACACGCGTCCATTTTGACGCCTACCTCATTTATTCTCCATTTCTCCGGCTGTTGAATCCTTTAAGAAAGGGCCAAATAAAACAGCTTTTTATGACTGAGTAGAGTTACCTGCTGCTGGATTTCTCCGTCTTAAATCTCTTCAGACAGTCAGAGGAACAGCACCACACCAGAGAGAAACAACTGAAAGAGAAAAAGAGACCAGGATTTAGAGGTTTAGGGCACTGAGTACAGATACGAGAGGATAGTCTCTCTGCTCCAGCAATCATCCACACTCATTGAAACTGACATAGATATTCTTTAAGGAAGAGGCTTAGACGGAAAAGGGAAGTAGCATATGAAACATAAAATTGACAAGCATAATCATGCTGCCACATAAAAATGTTGTGATCTTATTTTTATTCAAATGTTTTGCACAATTATGATCTTAGCTTGTTCCTAGTTTGGATTTTGGTAGTGGAAATAACTTAGTTTTGTTTATTGAACTGTAGTAAATCTACTTTTCTAAAAAAAAATATTAATGTGAAAAACGTAACTAAAAATATAAATTACTGGCATGAAAAAATAGAAATCAAATTAAAGGCCAAAAATAACATCACCTATCCCTTTCCCACCACCCTCAGTGTTAATCTATGGCACACTTGTAAAACATCAGAATATTTCATTCATGGACTTCAAAGGTTCCTGCTCCTGTCAAAGAATCACTTGTCATCTTGTGATGGGCTTTGTGATTTATAAAGAAGGTGACAACAAAGAGTCATGTGTTTCTCACAGTTTGAAAGTCTTGATTCATGGATTACTGAAGCTTATTTTAGAGGTCAAACTCATCAGGGGGATTGCAGCTACACATCTGATATATAGGAGAAGGAGATAGCAGTAGGACAAGAGATGGAAGAGCCTGATTTTTCTTACTCTGACATTTCCTGTCTAATCATGTGCTCATGCTTATTGTGTTTGAATGCTTAGTAAGAAAAATGTGACTGTGAAAGAAAGGTAGTGCACGTATGCATGTGAATGTGTGTGTGCCAGAAAGATTGTCATCACCCACACTGACAACACCACATAGTGTACATTGCGAGTGAGTGAGTGAGTGATTGCATTTGTGGGTTTCTGTTAACTGAGGAAATGTCTTTAGACTCTATCTTTGCTACAGTGAATGTCATGAAAAACTTGCTCTCTTTCTCCAGCAAACTTGGAGTAAAAATATAGATGGACACTTCCTTTTGCACATTTGTGCAAGTTTACAGGTAACTGCATTTTGTCACTTGACAACCGGGACCTTGTTTGCTGTATGTGGTTTAACAACAATAACTTGGCGTTGCAATTGCCATGCTCTACTATTTTAGCTACAGAAACAGCAGAAATAATCCAGCCTATATCAAGCACTGTGTCTGCCAAATCTGACCTCATCAATCCACAAGAATCTGATTGGTTCAAAGTTACCCGTCTACTCCCTCTCAACTCAAACTCTGAAACAAGGTGCCAGTGATGCCCCTTCAAGAGCTGTTTGCTCAGGGACACTGAAATGTCGTTTCACACAGCGCTAAGGCCACATGTGCCATCTACCCAGTCTGACAAACATGACCAAGCTTTGTCAGCAGGTCACCTGTTCTGTCCCAATGCTCTAGCTATCAACAGTGGTCCCATCACCCATCCCGACCTTCAGATGGTGAGAGTGCGTGACATTTTAAAAGTGTGACAGCATTAGTGCAGTGAAACACAATGTTCCCAACCCACCAGATTCCTTCCATTTCGGTTATATTAAAAGTCAAGTGTCTCCTGTAGATGGGAGCTCTTCCAGGCTTTTGACATCACTTTCAAGCACAAGCCGGAAAGAGGCTTGAACAACACTCAATATTATAGCATGACATTTTGGAATAACACCTGGGTTAAAATGAGCATAAATTACAGGATACAGACTACAATAAATATTAATTGTCATGAGGTATAAATGCAATTGAAATAATACAGTCAGGTACAAAAGACCATATTGAAATACTGTTTTGTTTTATTTTCAAATTTTTTTGTAACTTTTGTTTTTTTTTTTAGCATTTTTGTTGGTGGTCTCAGACTTTTTTTCACATTAAGGTAATGAGAATTGAGTAAAAAGTACTTAATTTTCATAAAATAATGTCATAATGGAAAAAAATCCTTTATATTGCTAAATACAGGCTTTGTTTTTCTTATAATAATTTCTCACTTTTTCCTTTTCCTTTTGAGGTCATTATGTTCTTGACAGGCTTGTGAGTTTCATTACCGTATAGATGTCATTCTTGGTTGATTGGGTTTATTTTTACCCATAGGTAATCTGCTTTCTAGTCAGTGCTGTCGTGTTTTTAGGATTACACGATGACAGTGTTGTTGAACAGAAATTGCTTTCCATGAATTCACTGCTATGCAGCTACGCAGTTTAAAACGACACCTGTCATTACATAAATGATTACGCAAGACCGCAGAGCAGAACAGATTGGGAGGCACTGGAGTCATGAGACCACAGTTTCCCTGCACTGGCACAATTTCTGATAAAACTGAAAGAAACTGCATTTTTTTATAGCTGATATGCCAAAGGTTGCCAGACACTTTGGAATTGATTAGCTGTCTGTTGAGAGAGAGCAGGATAAAGAACAAAAGATATCGGGGGAAACAACAGAGATGTGGGGGCTTCAATCTGAAAGAGTGAAATAGGGGCATCACCTATTTGTTTTGATTGAGCTTGAAAAGAGCAGTTAGAGAGACAGAAAAAAAAAATTCTAGAAGACAAATTGTCATAGCAGGGTGACTAGTGACATCCACCCATCATTTCCTAATGGATGATGACCCTGTAAAGGCTAAAGGTCACTTATAGCTGATATGCCAAAGGTTGCCAGACACTTTGGAATTGATTAGCTGTCTGTTGAGAGAGAGCAGGATAAAGAACGAAAGAGATCGGGGGAAACAACAGAGATGTGGGGGCTTCAATCTGAAAGAGTGAAATAGGGGCATCACCTATTTGTTTTGATTGAGCTTGAAAAGAGCAGTTAGAGAGACAGAAAAAAAAAATTCTAGAAGACAAATTGTCATAGCAGGGTGACTAGTGACATCCACCCATCATTTCCTAATGGATGATGACCCTGTAAAGGCTAAAGGTCACCCTTATCCCCCCTCAACCTGGTCTATCTAAATAGGACCACCCTCTAGTGACACAAGATGAAGCACCTCTACCCGCTGAACTCTGCAAAACAATCTTCTATAGTGGGGGTCTGAATGAGATACATTGGGAGGTTTTGGGGAGGAAAAAAGTGTATTTCTGTATGCATAAGAAAAGAAAGAACAGAGGGAGGTGGAAAAAGAGAGACAGAGAAGGACACAAATAAAGAGAGATATAAACCGATATGTACAAGACTGAAAATACAAAAGTCACTTGAGTAAGTGTGTATATCTTTCAACAGGGTGACTTTCAGTTGTGTATATTCTTCATGTCAACACCTGTCCAAAATAGCAATCTAAAAATCCTGAGCAGATGGGCTCCTTCACTAAACGACACCAATCTATATAGCATAATGGAAAAACAGCCACCAAACTCAAATGTCAAGAGATATCTTTCATCCAGACAATTCACCCACATTAAAATGTGTCTAAATTTTAGTGGCTATGAATGGAACTAAAAAGGAAAAGAAAAGGTTTCCAAACAGATTTCCAAACACTCCTTTTGTCAACGTCCCTTTAAAGCAAGTCAGTTCCCTCGGCAGCCATACTGGTTACATCTCAGATAATATATATTTGAATAGTGAAAGACGAAAACCTCTAAAATGTGTCATCATATGTCATGTTTAAATAATATATTTCACATCAGGTACACAATTTGACGGCCAATGCAGCGCAGTAAATGTAACTGTGAGGAAAATTATGCACAAAATTTAATCTTGAGAAAGTGTCGCACTGTGGAGCAAAGCAATATTGATACAATCCACCTTTATGCTAAAAGTGTTTAAAGTTTCTGGTTTTCATTCAAACATTAAGTTTTAATATAATACACTAAAATTGTATTTTACCCAAATTTAATACACGTTTAAAAACATTTATAATATAAACATAATAAAAAATACTAGTAACAATGAAAAATATTAACTTTTAAAGTTAATAATAAACATATTTACAATATATATTATATAATATATATATATAAAATAGAGTCCATTCTTGTATGTGCAATAGATTCTTTATTTCTGCCCGGCAACAATCAGCCAGCCCCGCCCTACACTATGCCATTGGTTCAGTTTCAAGCTGATAAGTCAAGCAGCTCAATCAAACAGCAACGTTTTAAAGTGCTAAAGTTGTTTTTGCACAAACTGGGACAAAACAAAAGTATTTTACCATTGAAAAGAACAAATGTATTATTATAGTTGTGAAGTGATGTATGTAATGTAAAATGTTTTTGTGATGAATATTTGTATTGGTTGGGTGTTGAGCCTTTTGTCTAAAGAGAATTTTCTACCCCATTTGGGATAGACAATAAAGCTTTTGAAATTAACATAACTGAAAAGAACTGCAAAATGAATGATTGTTTTCAAACAAGTTTCCTGAACAATCATGTCGTCTGTCACTGGTCAGTCAAACAAATAGCCCCGCCCCAAACTCACGCCATTGGCGGAGTCAGTGTTGCTATGCGGGCTGGTCGGAATGCTCAAACAGAACAATGATTTGAAAGCACCACGGTGTTTACACTGTTCAGGGGGATTTTGCTGACAAATGGCTGACTTCCAGTTGTACTGTAGAAAGTATTTTAACAATTACAAAATTTAAATTTTAGTTACAAACCTGCCACCTAAACAGACAGAGGGCACGAAAGACAACCCAGACACCCAAATTCTCGAAAGACAACCCAGACACCTGGCATTTCCATGCCAGCTGACAGACAAGTCTATAGACAGGGAGCACTGCCCGTGTCATCTGTGTGTAAAGGCCAAGCCACACCTCCTGTGGCAGCCAGAACTGTAGCCTAAAATAAGCCATGAGTAACAGCAGCCGGGCCAACAGGGACGAAGCGGGTGACTAAATGCGACACAGCTCTGGCTTTAGCCGAGATGAGAGGAGAGAGGGGATGAATCACGGGAACAGGCGATCCCTGGAGGGAAGCCCCTGCACTCAGAACACTCCGTCCTTGGGAGCTGAGGATTGATGGGAATCGAGTGATAAAAACCAAACTGTCCTTGAGTCCCCTGAAACTGAGACACGGCCGTACTTGCTGAAGTGTGTGCCACATGTTTCCCCCACGGGTTCAGGGGCTGATGCAGGATAGGCCTGTTTCAGGCTTTTGTCTGAACCCTTACTCCAAAGATCAGCCGTAAGATGTATTAGGAAGGGAGGTGGATTTGGAAATGAGGCGTAAGATTGAATAGTTGCTTTTAAAGGTACGGGTCAGGCAAGGTGTTTCAGTAAAGAGGGGAGGGAGTGGTGCTGACCAATTCAATACAGTCATGCATAATGAGAGAACATGTCAGGATATTGGAAGGTCTCTGAAAGTGTAAAAAAAAAGTCAAGCTGCATGTTTCACAACACAATGCATGAGGGAAGTGGGAATGTAAATATCTAGATTGAAATCGGGAAGCATGTTGTTGGTGCTCTGAATGCTGATAAGATCAAACCTGTCCGTCTGTCCAATGTATCCATATAGTAAAAAAATCTATATTCTGAGCAAAGCTTTAAAGGGACAGTACATCCAAAAATGATCATTTACTCACCCTCAAGTTGTTCCAAAAACCTGTACAACATTTTTTCTTTGGAACACAGATGAAGAGATTTTTAAGAATGTTTCTGTGATTGTCCGTACAGTGAAAGTCAATGGGGTCCAATGCTGTTTGGAACTTATCGATTTTAAAATATCTTCTTTTGTGTTCTGCACAAGAAAGAAAATCATAGAGGTTTTGGAACGACAAGAGGATGAGGCTACAAATGGTTTACCTCTGGTTGTCTGTGCATATTAAGCTGGGATAGAAAGTATTTTAACAAAACTTCACCTGTTGTATACTGTTCAAAAGTTTGGGATCCGTACGATTTTTTAAATATTTTTAAAAGAAGTCTCTTATGCTCACCCAGGCTGCAGTTATTTGATCAAATATACAGTTAAGCAGTACAATTGTGGATTATTCCAAAATTTTAAATAACAGTTTCTTATTTTAATACATACATTTTTGATTCTGATGAATAGAAATTTCAAAAGAACAGAATTTACTTGAAATAGAAATCTTTTGTAACATTACACATTTATTTACCGTCACTTTTGATCAATTTCATGCATCCTTAATAAAAGTATTAATAAAAAAATATACTGATTCCAAACATTTGAATGGTAGTGTACATATTTCGTTCTCCATTTGGGTGGTGTCTAAGCAGCTTAGGGCAACACACCTTTTGCGTTCCATCAAAAACTTGGCTTTACTCATGGCCACACCTCAACCTTAAACAATCCACCTTCATGGCACTATGACGTGAAGTCAAATTTACACAGTACAAACAGAGTGTGTACACTCCAAACAGAACAAAAACTACAACCAAGATACTCTACTCTAAATACTAAAAGGTACTCTAATAAGACACTCTAAATTCAGTCATTTTGTTTACTCAGTGGTCTACAATAAATTGACAATTGTGTAAGTAGCCATATTGAATTCCAACTAATACTAAGCACAAATCAAGAAACACACACATACACACTCTTCTACATACCAGAAGATAGTGTGGCTCAAGCCAGTGACCGCACATAGTGGCACTCCAGCCTGAGGAGGTACATCTCTTTAATAGGCTGCTATCGACCATCTACCCAGACTCCACTACATGCAGATCGATTCTCTGACCAGAAATAGCCTCTGGAGACTGAGCTCTGAGGCAGCGTGGTAGTGAGTGTACGCTTGGGTACTAGACTGCATTTCTGAGCTCCATGGCTGTACTTTCTGTTCTGGGTGTCTCAAGTGGTGAGGAAACACATCTTAGAAAAAAATGGTAAACAGCCTGGTGCTGCAGGTGAACTTGAATCCATATAACAAATCATTTATTCCAATCTTTTTTTTTTCATTCAGCATAGTATAACAATTACACATGTTTGTGTTTATGTAAAGAAAATAAATGTTTGACTCATTAGCTCTATTTGGAGAGGACTAGTTTTCCCTGAGGAGGTCAGGGAAATTTGTGTAACACAGATGTACAGTTCAAACTGAACATGTCTGCTTTTCCTCAAACAACCTCTGCAAGCATTTTAAAGTATATTACCTACCGTTTCTTTTTTATCTTTTACCTACCAACCTAGTTTTAACTCAGAAGCATTAAGAAAAAATGTGAGGAACCGGATAAGAATGTCTGTTATTTATTTGTGGCGTTATTTTCGATAAATAAATGAGGCTTCTCCAAAAATTGTAGTTATAACCTATAACATCCAAGTGAAAGATATACTACCAACATGTCAGAAAAACAAAACAAAAAACAGAATCAGAATCGGATTGATGAATCTGAATGTAGTGTTTACATGAACGGTAAATAAAGTGATCGGGTTGATGTGCGCGTTTACAGGTGCATCTCATTAAATTAGAATGTCGTGGAAAAGTTCATTTATTTCAGTAATTCAACTCAAATTGTGAAACTCGTGTATTAAATAAATTCAATGCACACAGACTGAAGTAGTTTAAGTCTTTGGTTCTTTTAATTGGGATGATTTTGGCTCACATTTCACATAACCATGCACTCTCCTACACGGTTTCTTTACTTGTTTTTAACAGCAGAATTAATATGTATCCATTTATGAATAAATATACATATAAACTGCTGTGCAGTGCTGCCCATATTTATCACACAGTAAAAAATGCCCCTCCCCACGCCCAAACGGGTTGCCTGTGGATGAGAATCCAAAACAAGGACTGGTGAGAGGTTGTCCTGCTCCACTTCACAGTTGCCGAGTGAAAGGAGAGTTTTATAAATGACAGGACACGCATTTATACAACACTTTATTCAAAAGGAAGAACCATTCGTTCAGCGCGTCATAAGTCATACGTTATTTCATATTCGCAGTGCTTTCAGTTTCGGGGTTCAATCCGATCGAGTGTTTACATGCACTCTCAATCGTATTAGAAAATGAATAAACCACCCCCTTCAATCCGTTCGAAATTTCATTCCGATCGAGCTCAATCGGATCGATTAAGGTGTTTACATGAAGGCTTTTCAGTCCGATTGAGCCGTCAATCTGATTACAAACAGATTATTTGGTTGCATGTAAACAGCCACTGAGTTGGAAAAGGGATCACCCCCACCTAATAATGACTTGTAAACTCAATCAGGTGTAGCTAATCACCTTCTCAATGACACACAAACACATTTGACTTTCAACTGTGATCAGCTGTGGTCATTTTGATCAGCTCAGCATGAAAAAAGCTTTCCTGAAACATTTCAGTCCTTGGTAGTGCAACTGAAGCAAACAATCAACTATGCGTGGCAACTGGCAAGGCACTGTCAAAAGATCTCCAGAATAAAGTTGTGGACAAGCACAAGTCAGGAGGTGGACACAAAAAAATTCAAAAACTTATCAATGCATAGAAGCACAGTGAAGTCTATTATTAAGAAGTGGAAGGTATTTGGTACAACACAATTATTTGGCCTCAACACCAAATGATGTGGAAATCCAATACAGCTCACCATTCAAATAACCCCATTCCTCCAGTAAAGCATGGATCCAGTGATGGGGGTGTTTCTCTGCAGCAGCGACTGGAGCACTTGTCAGGATAGAAGGAAAAATGGATGGGGCAAAATACCATCAAATTCTTGAGGAAAATCTGCAGCCCTCTGCCAGAAAGTTGCCAGTGGGAAGAAGGTTTACCTTCCAACATGACAATGACCCAAAGCACACAGCAAAACTGACCACACAGTGGTTGAAGGAGAAAAAGGTGAATGTCCTTGCATGGCCTAGTCAGAGCCCAGACTTAAACCCCACTGAAAATCTGTGGAATGACTTGAAGACTGCAGTCCACAAACGCTCACCATCAAATTTAACTGAACTTGAGCAGCTCTTTTCATACCCACTGTGTGTGTGTGTGTATGTATATATATATATAT